>NC_135319.1:60578075-60685575 GCF_048772815.1 Callospermophilus lateralis | reverse complement strand
GTGGAGCCAACCTAGATGCCCTTCAATGGATGAATGGATAAAAAAAATGTGGCATTTATACACAATGGAATATTACTCAGCACTAAAAAATAACAAGATCATGGCATTTGCAGGGAAATGGATGGCATTAGAGCAGATTATGCTAAGTGAAGTTAGCCAATCCCTCCCCCCCCAAAAAAAAAAAAACAAATGCCAAATGTCTTCTCTGATATAAGGGGGGTGAGGAGGAAGAGCATGAGAAGAAGATTACCTCTAGATAGGGAAGAGATGTGGGAGAAAAAGGGAGAGAGAAGGGGAATTGCATGGAAGATGGAAGGAGACCCTCATCGTTATACAGAATACATGTATGACAATGTGAGGGAAGAAAAAAAAAGTGGGTCACATTAGATTGGGTAGAGAGAAGTGATGGTAGGGGAGGGGAGAGGAAGGGGGGAATGGAAGGACAGCAGAATAAAATAGACATTATTATTGCTGTGGGTATATACGTGACTGCATGACCAATGTGATTCTGCAACCTGCATACTCGGAAAAATGAGAAATTATATCCCATCTGATTCAAATGTATGATATGTCAAGATCATTGTACTGTCATGTATAAGTAATTAAAAAAAGAAAAACAAACCAAAAATTAAACTTAAAATAGAATAAAAATTTAGTTAAAAATTTTCTTAATATATTCACTAGAGAAAGCTGCAGTTTTTTGTTATTGTTTTGAGGTTTTTCAATACTGGAGATTGAATCCACAGGCACTTAACTACTGAAAAACATCTCTACCACCCTCACTCTTTTTTTTTTTTTTTTTTTTTTTGAGACCAGGTCTCACTAAGTTGCTCAGGACCTTACTAAGCTGCTTAGACTGGCTTTGAACTTGTGATCCTCCTGCCTCAGCCTCCTGAGTGACTGGGATTATAGGTGTGTGTCACCATGCCAAGCTACCATTCATTCTTCTTCTTTTTTTTTTTTATTTGAGAGAGAGAGACAGAGAGAGAGAGAGAGAGAGAGAGAGAGAGAGAGAGAGAGAGAGAGAGAGAATTTTTTAATATTTATTTTTTAGCTTTCGGTGGACACAACATCTCTATTTTATTTTTATGTGGTGCTGAGGATCAAACCCAGCACCCCGCGCATGCCAGGTGAGCGAGTTACCGCTTGAGCCACATCCCCACCCCCATACCGTTCATTCTTAAATGATTTATGTGTCAATCACTGAAAGTCCATGAGTTGCAGTAGAAAAGAGTATGGGCCTCCTTCATTACTTATACCACACTATTAAAAGTAAAAAGATGCCTTTTGGGGGGGAAAAACATTTAACATCACAAGTTGTGAAATAAACATGAAAATATAATCAATTTATATTTGTTTGGTCATTACTGAAAGTATATAATACTGTATTTAAAAAGTAATGATTATGGTGATAGATGATATGCATTAAGAGGCAGAGTCACCCAAAGGGAAAATCTTAAAAGGAAGCCAATTTGTCTTCTATGGTTTCTCTTTGAGTTTTGGTCCCTTCCTTTCCCTATCTCCAGTGCCAAAATTTAGCCCCCAACAGGCTAGGATTTATCCTTCTTATTCTTGACCTCAGACTTTCCTAAATGAGTTATACCTCATACTCAGGGTCTTCCTTGGGGTTCTTCAAGAGATTAGTCCTTTAAGAAAACATCACATTTAAAAAGGATCCTTTAGCAATTCTGCCCAAAGTAGTGAGTAAAAGCAAAAAGTATCACTACAACAGGATAGTAATAAGGCAAAGATTGGCCAGGGGGTGGGGGTGGAGTGCCAACTTAGTTAGGCTACCCTTCATACAAAAGTATGAACAGATAGAGTTAGACATTGAATTGCCTAACCAAACAGCAATTTCTATCATTCGGCAATAAATCTAATTGAGAAGAAATAACCAAACACCAACAAAGGGTTCAACCACCTAATTATTTTGAAGTCACACTAGAGATATAATAAAACAAAATGTCTCAAGCTATATCAATGTAAAATATGTACATAAGCAATGTCATACTGGAATGAACTCATAAGACAACTTTTTTTTTTGGTATTGGATATTTAACAGGGGGATTTTACTACTGAGCTACATCCTAGCCCTTTTCATTTTTTATTTTCTATTTTTTGGGGATAGAGTCTCACTAAGTTGCTTAGGGTCTTGATAAATTGCTGAAGCTGGACTTAAATTTGTGATCCTCCTGCATCAGCCTTCTGAGTCACTGGGATCATAGGCATGTACCACCACACCTGGCATAAGGCAACTTTTTAAAAATTTTAAGAAATCAGTTTTTAGCTGTGAGCACGGCTGAGAGGTACAACACACACTTAGTATGTGCCAGACCCTGGGTTCAATAAGAAAGAGAAGAAGAAAGGAAGGAAGGAGGAAAGAAATTAGTTTCAAACTACTTATAGAATAATAATTTGAGCTTAGAGAGCTTGTAAAAATTTTTAAAGTATTTTTTTTTTGCAAATACAAAAATATTTTGTAAATGCTAGTTTTATTTTTTATAAAGAAAATAAATGTTTTCCAGTTAGAGAAAATTAGAAACATTTCCTAAGAAAATGAATTTTTTTCTCTAGCGGAAAACCTTATACACAATGGACACACAAATATTTGATCCTTGTTGGGAAAAAAAAAAAGTTGCAGGCTGCTGACATTTAATTTTTAAATGTCTTTCACAAAGAATATATTATTGCAAATATTTCCTCAGACAAGTATTTTATAATCCTTCTTGTGCCCCACTGACTTTCAATTTATCAATGGAGGTGCCTAACTCAACTGTCAACAAGGGATTACTCATTTGAAAGTACTGCTTGAAAACTGCTAATGTATACTCATGTTCTATACTTTAAAAGTTATAATTTATGGGTTGATAAAACCCATATTCAGAAGTACATATAATAAGGCCAAAAACACACAAGTAACCAAATCGGTTTTGAAGCTGATTAGCTAATGTCAATACTAGATTATGGAATATGAGAACTTTAGTACCTAAACAAAATAAAGTAAAAAATAATGGCAACTATAAAGGCTTGAGAAATCTTTGGGAAAGATAAACAAAAATTTAGACACTTCATTTGGTATGCAGGGTCTTTTTTTAAAGAGAGAGAGATAATTTTTTAATATTTATTTATTTATTTATTTATTAGTTTTCGGCGGACACAACATCTTTGTATGTGGTGCTGAGGATCGAACCCCGGCTGCATACATGCCAGGCGAGCGCGCTACCGCTTGAGCCACATCCCCAGCTCCAATATGCAGGGTCTTAAGATTGTTCTTCTACCAAATATCTAAAAAGTTATTAATAGAAAAAAGTGCCAAACTTAGAATCATCTCATTCATTTATGAATGACAAACATTAAGAGTCCTGGCAAGAAAGCAAGAATGACTTGAGAGGGTTGGAGTTGAGGCTCAGTGGTAGAGTACTTGCCTAGCATGTGTGAGGCACTGGGATTGATTCTCAGCAATCTATTCTATTTATTTACTTATTTTATAAAATAATAATTTTATAAAATAATCTATTTTATTTATTTACAAATAAATATTTATAAATAATATTATATTATTTATAAATAAATAATTTTATTTATAAATAAATAAAATAGAGGTAGTATGTCCATCTACAACTAAAAAAATACTTAAAAAAGAAAAAAAAAAGAATTACCTGAGAAAGAAATATTGGGGATAATGAGTTATCTTTTGAATTATCCCAATCTAGAGTACCATTTCAGTGCCTCTCTAGAAACCTTGAATGTGAGGCTGGTATATTTTTCATTTTTCTCTTCCTTTAAAGAAGTTAGTTCTACTCACAAGGCTGCCAAAAGTTTAGTTACATTAAATCCTTTCCTTCTTCAAAATATCCTACTACCACTATATATATATAATTTTTTTCATATAATTTAAATATACATTCCTTGAAATTCATGAACTAACCAACATGGTACTTACATTCACACTGTATGACATCTAAGTTAAATTGCTGAACAGCTCCCATGCTTATCTGTTTTAACTCACTATCCAGCAGCATCTGCATCAAGGATGTTGACAGATGCTGGCAGGCTGACATGCAAGCTGTCTGGGCGACTTTCCCCTGTTTAAAACAAACAACCAAACAAAAAACAAACAAACAAAAATAAATAAATAAGCAAATACAAAAATAAACTATAAAGTAGTACAAAAATTATATACTGACAATCTTTTAATAGTGATTATTGGCTTTTCTGTTTCTGCATTCTGAATAGCTATGCCTTTGAATTGTAAGAACCAAAATTAATATTCTTAGTTCCCTCATCTTTCTCAGGATATACCATTAAAGATCTAACTGAAATACAAAGAAAACTGAAATACAAGTTAAAAAGCTATTATTATTTCAGATCTCTTGAAATATCTAAGATTAAAAGAATTAATATCTAATATTAAAATAATGTCTGAAAATTTAAAAAATATTGATATTTCAATATTAAAATATGAAATTTATGACAAAATCACCATAACATCAAAAAACACACTTTTCCATATAATGCTCTCTAAGCTCTCCTTTGTATATTTAACTAAACCAAAATGAAGAAAGTTAATGTTGTAATTCATTATTACTATTTAAACTGTATCTAATTCAAAATATACTTTGAGCCATAAGTCCTTATTTCTATTCAGAATGCTAGTCTGTGACACAGCTTTAATTACTGATGGGAGGGAGGCTTATTTACCAGTATGACTTCAAACTGAATTACATACAGATCTGTATTTAGTTTTAGAAACTGAGTTTTAAAATCATTTGGTAATTTAGAAATATGTAGTAGTTAAGTGAACTACATATGCTTGTGGTTTTCTTTTATTAAGGTATATAACATTTAAATATATTTTCTACTAATAAGGTCCTGCAACTACGTGAACTTTGATAGCCCTAAGTTTTCTTCTTTTAGCCTCTAGGTTATATAGCTAAATTACAGTACTACATCACTTTTAGTATAAACTATTTATTTTAAAAGGCTTTGCATTTGAAATAGAAGTTTAAAATAAAATATTTTAAAGACTCTTCTAGATAAAATCTTCTAGTATAATACTGCTCCTAGAATGGCTACCTCTAGCCATTATGGGATTTGGTGATTTGATGATAAAATTTAAGATCTATGGTTATGGTTAGAAAAAAATGACTTCTGGAAGACAAGCCATGCTTTGCTTCATTTCCATTAATAAATATTTAACCATTTATATTTAATAATTAGGTTTCTTCCTACTTAACACAAAGGCAATAAAGCTACAATCATGAAAAAATATCTTCCAAACATAATTGCTACAATAAATGGGTACAAAAATGTTTATGTGGATTTAATTAGAAAAGTAATAAAGAACATAAATATATTTTCACATTTGTTAGAACATTTGTTCTTTAACTTACACATTAATAATCAGACTGGAAACAAAGAACTTTTATGAATGATTCGTTAGCATTTAGACACTATGCACAGTAGAAAACTGAAATGGAATGTCAATTTCTCAATCAAAAACTTGAGATAAAAGCTGATGCAAACAATATACTTGACAGATACTGATGAACTGCCAAAAAGGAATGTAACAAACAATGAAAAACCCAGCATGCTTCAAGATCTCCCAATCCTAAAAGGAATTAGTCTGGGAGACATGCAGCTCCATTCCCCAAGCAGAATAATATCAATATGAATGAGAGCGGGGATAAAAGGAGAAAAAGAAGAAATCAATGACCAGTTATTTAATTACAATATAATAGGTTTGTGAAAATGGAAATGTCATTGTGACCTAATGGAACAACTAGTATATTTTAGTTTAATGTACTTCTCCATCAAATCAGCTCCATGTTCTATTTATGTTGCTACTATAATGTACTCACTACAAAAACAGATTAATAAACTGCAAATTTTATTATTAAATTCATTTTAAGTTCATTTAAGCAAATACACTGCACAATATAAGTAGTATTGTTTTCAGTGAACCTTTAAAATTTAACAGATTCAGAGGCTACAAATATGTGTGTGTGTGTGTGTGTGTGTGTGTGTGTGTGTCTGTGTGTAACTGGAGCTGAAAATGATGGTTAGAGTACAGATAAAGTTATTCCATAAAATGATAGAAATAGGTAATGAAAATTCATATTTAAGTTACATATAATAATAAAATCCTAACATTTTTTTGATTAGGCATATTAAATACAGGCTTATTGTTCTCAAATAAGTTTAAAAGATTTATAAAATATCTTATAACTATTTCAAATGAAATAAATTCTTCATTACTAGAGATCAAAATTTAAGTTATCAAAGGTTCAGATTCTTTCCATTTAAAAAATTATGTTCTATAAGATTACATACTTTTTAAAGTGCCTACTTTCTAACAATAGAGAGTGTACATATATTCTTAGATTTCATCAACTACTTAATTTTATTTATTTATTTATTTGAGAGAGAGAGAGAGAGAGAGAGAATTTTTTATTTTTTTTTTAGGTTTCGGTGGACACAACATCTTTGTTTGTATGTGGTGCTGAGGATCAAACCCGGGCTGCATGCATGCCAGGCGAGCGCACTACAGCTTGAGCCACATCCCCAGCCCCTACTACTTACTTTTAGATAGAAAAATTCTAATCTCTCCAAAATGTGCACACTTAAAAAATATATTTGACAATTTATTTCTGATGCGTATGGCCCTGCACATACTTTGATATAATTAAACACCACTCTGAATAACATTACTGCTGTTATTGTTGAAGCTTTTAATAATTTAATAATTTTATAAGACAAAAACAATCTAACAATTTTTATAATTATCTTTAAAAACTATCCCTTTTTATTAGAGATGACCTGGTTTTTAACCTGATAACAAAAAAGCTCAAATAATATATGACTGAAAAACACTGCACATTTAATAAATTTTAAACACCTAGAAATTTCTCTTGCCCTCATCTGAAAAATTAATTGCAACTATTAACATTTTTCTCTTTAACAACACAAAATTCAATAAATAAGTTAAAACACCTGCTTAAGTTTAAATGTAACTATGTTTTCATGTTCTAACATTTTGTTGAAAAACAACTTGCAAAGAGAGAAAACCCTTAGACAAACTTCTTATATTTCAAAGGCACTTGTAAAAGAGAATCTGCTGACATATTAGATCCTTTTTGCATTACCCAAAAGCTTTTCTTCTAAGAACAATTGTGGTAAAGAGACATTTGGCTCCTAAGAAATTCCCAAAGGGTCAACCATATGCATCCTTCCATGCACCTTCACAGTGCTGCTTTCTAGATTCATGTCTCAAAAGCAGCTTTCATCATTTACTTGTGTGTCAGTCAATATGATTTATGGACTGCATTCAACAAAGTCACAGCATATAGAATGAGAAATATGACTACAATCTGCTAATTTGTTTTGTATTGAGCCATTTAAGAGTCAAAGACCTGATGTCAGACTGAGACCAGCAACACAATTAACCAGCCGGTGACAGATTCATCCATCCTCCCTGCCAGGCTATGCCAATCAAAGACAGCATGAGGTGACATTTGGTGAAATCAGTAAGAAAACTCATTCTCTAAGTAACCTATGTGAGACCTTGATTGACACTTTTTGAATTTAGTTTGTGGAACACAGCCACTCTTTACTCAATAGTTCCTCACTGCAAGCTGTGAAATAAGGCTTTTAATGCCAATCACAGGAACAATAAACCACTAACCATCAACCTCAGTCTAGAATCAAGAAAACAAATGTTTGTATGTCAAGCCAAATTTCCCAAATAATTTACTATTATAAGTTAAGCTAAAGATTGTTTCCTTTGAAATATTATAAAATGACATGGTAATAAAAATGCATGTTTTATAAGATTATGGTTCAAATTGTTTGGGTTTCAAAGAAATGTTTTCATAGATCTACTCTAATAGTGGGAGAAATGTTGAAAATTTATAAATAATTGGCACTTTGACTTTTCATCTGTAGTTTTGTCTCACCATTCTCTTCTTTCAAAGATCTAATTTTTTTAAAAAAAGGATTGATTCCATCAGCAATTATTTAAAAGCATTTTTCAAGTCTGTTTCATTCTTTCAAGAACATCTCATGTAAAAATATGCTCCTGAAATCACAACCACCTTCCTGTATTGGTTTACTCTTCCTTAATGATCCCAGATGAGTCAAATTCCCTTTATTTATAATCACCGCAAAAACCAACTCTGCACAATAAACTACTCTTTTTATTTAAGTAAAAAAGAAAAATGTAGATACAAATATACTATGCATAATGTTATTTTTTTAATTGATAACAGGTTTTGTTTCAAAAGGTTACATAACCCTTGACAGAAAAAAAGATCATGGTGGATTTAAATATTACACCTAAAACTAGAAAGTGAATTTATTAATTCTGATCCTACCTTTTAAATTATTTAAATTAAAGCAGTAAATTGATGTTATGCATAAACTTACTGCCTCTCAGTTTGCTATATAAATTTCAGTTAGCAGAATATGAAATAGTCTTTCCAGAGGCAAAAAGGGAAGAGAACTTTTTTTTTTCTTATTTCTTTATTTTTGTTTTATTTTTATGTGGTGCTGAGGGTTGAATGTAGGGCCTCATGTGTGCGAAGCAAGCACTCTACCACTGAGCTACAGCCCCAGCCCAGGGAAGAGAACTATTTTGATGGATTCTTCAGTCTCCTGAAGAGCCACAATGTATATAGCCTTTTAAAATACACAGACTGAAAGAATAAGGTCTTTCACCAAATGTGGAGTAAATACTAAAATTAGAAATAAAAATTCTTAATGCGAATTTAAAATGGTGAACCTAGGTGAAAAGTAAATATTTTAATTTAAAAAATCTATTATTTTCCTTCTGTTTCATACAAGAACTACTAATCAAAAGTCTCACTATATGAAACTACATCTTAGCACAGAGGTGCAAGCCTGCAATCCCAGTTATTAGGGAAGTTGAAGCAGGAGGATCACAAGTTCAAGGCCAACATGGTAAAAAGTTGGTGAGACCCTGTCTCAAAAAATAAAAGGCTGGGGATGTAGCCCAGTGGTAGAGCACCCTTGGTTCAATTCCCAGCACAACAACAACAACAACAACAGAGGGCGGGGGGAAGAAACTATATACTACGTCTTACTCAAATATAAAGATACTATTAAATCAGAAAATCTAAAACATTAGTGTAGAATGTGGAATTTTCCCAAGATGATTTCACAAATGCACAAGGATTCCTTTAGATTTTGATCCATTTTCTTATTTCCTACACTATATACAATAGTTAAATGTGTAAAATTCTCAATAAAACAGAATGGGTGAGTTATAAGTTTAAATATGAAGATGAATTTCTTAGTGAATTTTAATAATTGCTTTAATACTACTATGAAGACAGATTTTTAAAGTTATGCCAAAGAATTCTTAGGTCTATAAAAATATACTGATTCTAAACACACTCAACATTCTCTAAAATACTTCTTTTACATTTCTCTATTTCTCTTATACTTGCTTTTTGTCATCATCTAACCACTTCCATCCCTGAAAAAACTAGCTACCACCTTAATTAGCCACAATTCTATAGTCAACTAGGAATTCCCATTCTCCCCTCTTAGGTTTTTCCACTCTCCTTCTAACAATTCTCAATCATAAGGATGCCAGACAGTAACATAAATGCTTATTCTTGGGACACATGCATATGTGCAAACACACACACACTGGACGGGGCAGGAAGACAGAATAGAACATGATTATCTTAAAGTTGAAACAAAATTGTTTCCCAAAGTAAGAAAACTTCAGGACTACCAGTAATACATGGCAAAATTCTATTTCCCTCAAAACTTCCTTATCCCAATCACAGGGCTTATCAAATTTTGTCAGTCTTTGTTTTTAAACTATCTTTTGAACATGGACTTAGATGGCATGCAGTATCCACATTTTAGCTTTTTAGCAAGTATCATTGCTGCTGTCTGTCATGGTAGTCTCAGGTTATCTTTAAACACATCCTAACTTTAGTAGGAAAAAAGAGAATGCAAGGACAAGAAGAACAGTAAAGGTCTAGAAAGTTACAAGGTTTTGAAGAAATGCCTCTGCTTCCACACTACTCATTATTAGGCTGTTATGTTTATGTTTAAATAAGGAAGCGACACAACTAATGCCCTATCACTGTTCTCATTTGGCAAACATAAGAAAAGCAAGAAAGATAAAGATGTGCTTAATTTTCCCTGTGGCTGCCAATACTACAATGTAGTACAGCCAATTTACAGAATTCAGTTTGAAAAACTGAAGCATTCCAAGAATCGTTAAAATAGTAACTCTGTAATAGCAGACTGACAACCTTATTCCTTTACATAAGCATATAGCTCTGAGTGCCAAGACCATTAATAATGAAAATATTTCACAACCCTAGTAAAACTTAAAATTTCCAAAGAAACTGCCATAATACTAAGAGATTAGATAATATAGGTAGTTTCCAAGTATCATTAGTAAACCGGACAAGTGTCACCACCAAAAGCCTGCTGGTTATCTCTTACTAATGCATGTTTGTGGTTAATACATTATAAACACAGCCATAATTAAAGACATAGCACAGAGGAGACCTTAGTCATTTGAGGATTTATATTTCAGTGCCAACCTTTTAAGGATGATTCTGAGGGTCTAGGACTAATAGGGCATCATTTATTTAGGTAAACATTAGAATAGCATGTTCTGTGAAATAAGTATGATGGGGTAAAAATCATTCAAAGGCTGACTGCAGTCAAACCAACTTCCCCATCTCTATGTGGCTTTGCTGTCTTGGCATGGAAGAAATAACTCTCATTAAGGTCTTTGGTTTTCAATTATATTTCATAGCATTTTTCTGAAAAAAAATTATATAGCATAGTAGTATCCTCAAATTTGAGGATTCTCAAAGCTCAGACATGTACTTATCCTGAATAACAAGGACTTGTGAATAGGTAATTCTGTTAAGAATAAGTCTTTACAGACAACTACAGCAGATCTTTGCCAATTGCTCCTCTTTTGCTTCTAAGGATTTTAACCTTGGGGCTGGGGTTGTAGCTCAGGGTAGAGCACTTGCCTAGCACATGTGAGGCACTGGGTTCAATCCTCAACACCACATAAAAAAACAAACAAACAAATAAATAAACAAATATTAAAAAAAGAATAAGAAAGGAATATGCTCTTCAAAAATATTTTAACCTCAAAACTACCATCTATCACATTGATTTCCATAAAAGATAGAAAGACTTAAAACATGACAGCTTTCTTACAACAACTAAAGTCTCTTGGATGAAAGTAAATGATTAAAAGGTGGTTTCCCACAGTCTTCCCCCTCATATGTAATATTAGCCTGAACATACTACTTTGGTGGGACTTTACTCTGCAAAGCCTAATCTCTTTAACTTGTTGAATTTTAGTCCCTTACATAAGTTTTTTCTAAGTGTATATCCACATGTTGTATTTTCTTTTCTCTCTATCTGACCTGCAAACATCCTGTAAATGTATTGAGGTTGTTCTCCCCTCCCATTAGCTCTACCCTTACCTTTCTCCATTATTGTTCCCTCTTTACAGGAGAGGGAAAGAAGAAACAAAGGAAAACAGAAGGAAAAATGGACTCTTTATGGCCTCACCAGATCTTGACTTGCACAGGAAACGTCTGACTCTAATATCTTTCTCTACCACCTACTTTCTTTTTCCTTAGAGATCTGACCTCCCTTTTGATTTTTCTGCTCACAATAAAAGGTAATTTCAATTTAAACAATCTGTTACCCACATATTTTAGTCCCTTTTCTTATTCCCCATTTGAACTTTTGCCCCTTAACTTAAAGAGGAAAAAAACCTTTCTTTTCTTTCTATTGTGGAATACAGATTAAAGGGGAAGATATTATTTGAATCCCTAGAAATTTGCCACTCTTTCTGCAAAAAACTTAATTTTCTAAACATAAACCTCTGTTGTTATCAGGAAGTGGCCGGATGCTACACTTTAAGTTGTTTTTTAATATTGAATCTTCCTATTCAAAATGGTACTTTGCTCATAAAGCCTGAACCAATGATCTAGTCTATTTTCATCTTTAGCTCTGTCAAAGAGTGACGTTATAAGATATCTAAGTGTGCATATGTATGTATGCACACTAATACAGTGCATATACATATAGTCTATAGACTGAAAAGAGTCCATTATAATTATTTCTATTTATATCCCTCTTATCTGTCACAGGTCAGGTCTGAAGTCCTATCCTAATTCACAGATTTCCTACTAAAACTCTCATAGTGTTCCCTTCTAAAATCCCTTCTAATTCTACTACTCTTCCAACTGAGCCTTCACCAAAAGCAATTCAAAATATTGTTTTTTACAATGTTTAACAGCAGGGAAGTATTTAAGTATGCTATGCTATATATACACACAATACTTACACGTTATTAAATAAATCTCTCACCAAGATTAGTCAGCATTTAACTAACTGAGATGCCTACTTAATAAATGTCTAAAAGTATTAAAGTTATAAAATAAAAGTATGCTCACTTTTGACTAAGAGGCAATTTTGTTTTGCAATTAACTTCCTACACTGAAAAATCACCTGTTTTAAAGCATTAAGAAAAACCTTCATAAAAACATAAATTCTACTTCACATAAAAGGCTTTGACTGTTTTCGACCTTTTCATATGCTCTGTCTCAAAAATCTTTAGCTTTATCTAATGCAATGATTATACTGTCAATGGTTGGTTTTTGTTGATGTTTTGTGTACTTGGAATTAACTCATTATAACAGTATGAAAATAGATAGCAAAACATGTCATAGAAATGCCTAATTTATATCCATAGAAAGAACTATTCTACATAAATAACTTTCAAAACACGGACATTGGACATTCAAGTACCAAACTTTAAAAATTTCTAATTAAAATTTATCTAGAACAATCCCCTACCCTCGAAAAATCAAAGACAATAAACAATTTGAATTTTGGGACAAAGGGTCAGTCTCACTTATGAACACCATTTTTGCTTTCTGAATATATAAATGGTTTATTGGTAGGAAATATGTTAGCAAATTTAATATGTCTTTTATACTTTTTGTTAGCCTCTAGAATTTTTATTTGATTAAACAAACAATCAAGAGCCCCAGAAGTTTTTGAACAGGGAAATAGATTAAACTGTACTTTAGAAAGAATTATCTGACATTGGTGTATAGGATGGACTGAAGTAAGGAGAGACTGCTGGAAGAGATCAATCCAAAGACAATTACAATAATCAAAATTTGAACTTCAATAATAGGAATAAGAACAGAAAAAGAAGGATACAAATTAGGAACATTTACATTTCAAATGCTAGATGAGATTTTTTCCCCTAAGAATTTTCAATATTTATACATTTTGAAAATATTTAATTACTTCTTAATCTGGTTGTCAAGAGTTCAAAATTGTATGTTGAAAAGACAAATAGAGTAAAAAGAAAAATATGATAAAGCTATTTTAAAAAGAGAATTGCTTGGACTGGGGATGTGGCTCAAGCGGTAGCGTGCTCGCCTGGCATGTGTGGGGCACTGGGTTCAATCCTCAGCACCACATAAAAATAAAATAAAGATGTTGTGTCCACCGAAAACTAAAAAATAAATATTAAAAATTCCCCCTCTATCTAAAAAAAAAAAAAGAGAGAGAGAGAGAATTGCTAAGGCAATTCAGGAAAGCAATATTGGGCTGAATTGAGAAAAATTTGTACTGGGTCATGAATCACATTGGCTCACAATGGGTCATGTACTAGGTTAAATTTCTACAAGTTTGGCTAATAGAGTTGCAGAGAAACTCAGAAAAGGCATAAATTGTCTTAGAAATGACTAATAATAACAATATTTTTTAAGACTGTATTTTATGCCAGGCACTGTTATAAACATTTTATGTATACTACTTCACGTAAGCCTCACAAAAATCTTTGGGGTGTATATTCCCATTGACATGATTTCACAGATCAGGAAAGACCACAGAGAGGTTTCCAAAAGCACAGCACTCCCCACAGATATGCCTTCAATATTAACTTTCATAATCAAATCACAGAGAATTCTATTTCATCAAAACAACTAATATTACCTTCAGACTTATGTTTCTACAAAACTACAAATATATCAAAGTCACTGCCAAAATAATTAGAAGTTAATTTAAATACATAAGCAGAGAAAAATAAGCCTGTAGGAAGTTCATTATTTTCTAATGTTATGTGCTAGCTTTAGTTTGCATCTACTTACCGACATGGCTGCATAATCATTGTTGGTCTGAGGAGGAAGTCAGCAAGGAAATCAAATAAAAAAGGAAGATGTATTCTAATAACAGCAGAAACAGTGTTTAAAGCACCAAAAGAAAATATATTATACAACAAGCAAGTTAGTTCTACAAATGTTACTCTCATTTAAAGGTATCAATTTATCACATATATTATCAGTTTATTTTGGAGATTGATGTGAGTTTTTATGTTCACATTAATTAGATAAATCTTCCTCCAAACTTTTGTCTATCTAATCAAGTTGTCTAGTCAGCGTTAAATTACAAGGATGTTAGTAAATTACTAAATGTCAGCTGTGTGGAAAATTTAGAAAACAACAGTTCTTCAACAGTGTTTTTTGCTATAAAGGAGTGGTTCTCGAACTTCAAGGGAAAAAAAGCATATTTGTAAGCTACAGAAATTTTAGTGCAGTTAAGTCTACACCAAGCAATGGTATCTGAATATTTAACAAGCATCTCCTCTCAGAGGTGATTTTAATATAGACAGAAATAAATGTCTATTTTTTCACAAATAACAGGAAATAATAGAGCATACATGATTCTGAAGCTACTTAGGATAAATCTCTGTGTTCTCACACAATCTGTTAATATAACTTGAAATGAATTACTAAAGAAATGATGGCTAAGTTGCCTTTTTAAAAATTTTTTATAATTGTGGATGGACACAATACCTTTATTTACTTATTTTTTTTTTTAATGTGGTGCTGAAGATTGAACCCAGGGCCTCACATGTGCTAGGCAAGTGCTCTACCACTCAGCTGCAACCCCAGCCCTCACTAAGTTATCTTACAGCTAATTATTTACATGTATCCACTAGCAAATGAATAATAGTAAGCCAAAGTAAAACCAAATTTCTGGTCTCAATTTAAATGCAGATAAGCTCCTGTCAGAGTTCTATATTAACTATATATTTACTGGTTTATTCTTTAAAAATATTAAGCATTAATCAAATATCAATTCCTTAAAATAACAAGGATTAAATATATTAAATAAGTGTTAATTTTTAAAAAAAATTATCTAATTTACTTTTCAAATTTCAATAACATGTAATATTTAAGCACTATTAAAATTTTTATGAAAAAGGTATTTACTCATAAATATGAATCTAACCTAATTACATTAGGTCAAAGAAACTCAAAATTATTTATTAGTGGAAGTTGAACTTCTGGTATAGACTAGACTGAAGGTTCTCCTCCAAAAGGGAAGTTGTCCTTTTTACCAAATAAAATACACAATGAGTAAAAGAAAGACCACAGCAGAAACTCAACTAGTCAGGCTGATCAATCTAATTAACCCTAGTAAGCAGTGTGCTGACAGGTGTATTAGCCAAACAATTAATTCTTCTGGAAGACTGGACTTGATCCCAAATAATTACTAAGTCTTTTCTAGATTTAACTTCCAATAAATTTTTTATTGATTATCATAATTATCCCATCAACATAGTAATTTGTTCAACAATTTTTTGTAGACTCTTTCAAAGTGCATGTAAAGATGTCTTGGGAAATATATAAATGGCACAAAGTGAAGACAAAATTCAGTTAAAATTTAGAAACTTGTTGATAAAAGTCAGACAACAGCATTCAACATATGACTGCCATCTACATCATAGGATGTGATACTTTCATCATAATTCACATAATACCATTTTATATGAATTATATTAATAAATCAGATAAACATCATTCATTACCCTCTACATTTAAAAATTAATATCCAAATAAGAAAAACTAATTTATAAGAAATATGCCCAGTATATGGTTATATTTTCATTTAATAGGTAAACACTAAATGTATTCCTAATTGCTTGTGCCACAATATAAAAAGTACAATACTTATATTTTAAATACAATTCTTTCTGGTTACATAAAAAGAGGATGGGTTAAAGTCAATAATTCTACTAGACTATTAAAGTTTTCTGAAGTTTTCAGTCAAGTTAAAAGTCACTGGAACTCTTATACTTAACTCATAAATAAGTGTGAGCCAAAAAAAAAAAAAAAAGAGTAAATGAAGTGCCAGAATCAGTAAGGCCACATTTAAGCTGGGACTTGACATTCATCTAAAGGGATGATGCTTAGAAACATACAATATTATATATAGGGACCTTTGAGGTAATCTAATCCAATCACTTAACTTCCAGGAGAAGGTAGCAGGTTGTTCAGAATCATATGACAGACTAAGTTAACTTGTTTGCTTCCTCCCCATCCTGAGATACAAGTGAAATAAAAAGCACAGAATGGCAAAGGACAAACTGCTCAACAACAAAGGAAATTAAGACGCATGGGAGGATTCATCAAGAGATTATTTCTGGAAGACAGAAGGCAGATGAAACAGAAAAAAGAAAGTCACTGACAGAGAACTAACTACAGTGGAGCTTCGAGCCAGCAGTACACTGAAGTCCAGAGTTAGAAGTATGAAAGGGAAGAGAAATGAGATGGAAACAAAGATTTCTGGAACAATTGTGCCAATGATCCCCCACCTACAGAGCACAGGCAATTTCCCTAATGAAAGAACTCTCCAGGAACAGCTGAGGTTCCTGACTTAAGGGGAAGAGAAAGGGAAAGGGAGCAGGGGGTAAGGGGAAGAAAGCGAAGGAAAGAAAGAAATGAAAATAAAGCAAAGAAAGGAAAGGGGAAAAAAGGAAAAGTCCCTTTTATTTTGGCAAGGTGATAATGGAAACAAAGGAAGGAAATAATATATAATTTGTGGAGTCAGTGCAAAATGGAAATGTGGGGACCCTTGTTCAAACATTAAGAATGTGCTGGGTGCACATCTTTAATGCCAGCCACTCAAGAGGCCAAGGCAGAAGGATCAAAAATTAGTTGCCAATCTTGGCAACTTAGTGAGTCGCTGTTTCAAATAAAAAATAAAAAGGGCCAGAAATGTAGCTCAGTGATAGAGCACCCTTCGGTTCAATTCCCAGTACAGGAAAAAAAAAAAAGAATTCCAAGACTGTAAAAGATAAGTACCAATTCACATGAAGGGCCCTTCTAAACATGGTATTCTGTAACTGTCAGGTTGCATACCCAGGAAGTTAGTCCTGAAAATTGAAGACCACAATCTCATGACTAGTTTCATACCTGCTGACTATAAAGGTAAAGAATCCTGGGCAAAATGCCCCCAGCAATGTATATAAATATTTCCTGCTCAAGGGGAAAAGGTCTATCAAAAAAATAGGGTATGTATTTACACAGTAGCAGAGTAAATCCGTGTCAGATCTCAAGGCCTTCTTTGTTAAAAAACAAACAGAAAACCAAGGGTTACCACACTGTGGAAAAGTTCAGAATAAAAAAGAATATACAAAATAAAGAAACAAAAACCTATTCCAGAGTAATAAAGGTAAGACACAGAAATCAACTTTAAAAATTTTCTACACTCAGATTTAAAAGATAATAAATTCATTAAAAAAGAAAATTCTATGAACAAGGAACACAAAAACAGAGGTGATTCCTTAAAAATTAAAAATATAATTAATAAAATATCATATAGAAAAATGGAAAAATAAAATTAAGCAAATCTTCCAAAACATAAAACAAAAAAGATGGGGATATAGAAAGAAAAAAAGAGTACGAAACACAAGAGAACCAATCTGGGAACTCTAATGACAGTCTAGCAAAGAAGAGAAAAATGGAAGGAACAAAATTATCAAAAAAATATACAGGAGGGCTAAGGTTTTGACTCAGTGGTAGAACACTTGCCTAGCATGTGTGAGGCACTGGGTTTGATTCTTGGCATCGAATATAAAAAATAAATAAAGTCCATTGACAACTAAAAAAGTTTTTTTTTTTTTTTAAATATAGAGGATAATTTCCCTCCCCTGAATAAGAACACTCATTTTCAGCAAAGGGCCACTGAGTAAATAGCTAAGTAAATGAAATAAAGGCTAACATCTCTACGTGTTTCTATGTATTTCTTAATAGTAAGAACTTAAAAATAGATTCTAAAACCCAGATGACAGAAGACATTGCAGGCATGCAATGAAAGTTGCAAGAGAAAAAACTACTTAACTTAGAATTATATAACTAGCCATATTATTAATAAAACATGAGCACAGAAGATATTTTCTGATATTCAAGAACTTAAATAATGTACTTCCTTTCCAGGGGAAGTTATTAATTATTGAGGAAGTTCTGAAGCAGTACAACACAAATCAGTAAAGCAATAAAAGACACACACACACACACACACACACACACACACACACACACACCACACCAAATCTAGGAAACAGTTCTCAGTCCAGGAGAGCAAGAAAGGAAAATAACTATGCAGCTATTACAGAGAACAACTGGCACAGATTAAAGACAAAGGAGTCTGGAAGAAAGGTCTCTGTGGAAGATTTTTACCCAAATGAAGGAAAGAAGGTTAGAAACACTTGATATTTTGAAAATACAACACTCACTTATCAACAAAGATTAAAAAAAAAACGAAGTCATCTAAAATGCAGTATAATTTCAGTAAATATGGAATATAATAAAAAAGAATCTATTTGGCCATGTTGAAAAAAATAATCTCCTTTAAAAGACCAGAATTTAAAATACCAGACCCCAAACATGAAAGGGGGAAAAAAATCCTAGCGTACTACACCTTACCTAAAGGGAACAATATTGTCATAACATTAAAAAGTACTGTTTTCTGGTATTCACCTTGAAAAGCCAACCAGGACAAAGCATAGATTAGGTTGTGGTTGTCAAAATAATGTAAATATTAATAACTTCAGTAAAGGTAAAAATAAAAGTATACTTATCGGAAAACAGTACCAGATGGAAGAAATGATGGCACAAAAGACAGGGAGGCTATTATTATTACATTACATAGAAGAGAATTAAGATAGTGATTAAAATAGAAAGAACTGAAAGTCGAAATACAACTGTTTTATATAAAACAATAAATAAAATATAAAAATCCATGGGAGGAAAAAGGGAAGGGGGGAGTTGCTACCTGTGCTTTTTCCTTCATAGCAAGAAATCACTAGCTAGTCTCTATTTTTGTATTATGGTAACCACCAGAAGAAACAAAACCCAATGGTGAAAAATGGTAGTCTGGGAGAACGGCAGTGAGGATAGGAAGGGCAAGGAGAGAGACTGTTTTCCATTCCAGACTTTTCAGGACTACTGGACTTACTACCATTTAGCATATTAATTGGAATAAAAGTAAAATAAAACAAGAAAAACTTTATTTTCAGTTCTATGAAATAAAATATATCAGTAAATTAATCCAGATGGTAAATGATCTGCCTGCTTTCACAATGCAATTAATTGGAAGAATCAAATAGAGGACCCAAATCTCAAAATATTAGTACAGTGCTACATCTTTAAAAAAATTTTCAGGAGAGAATATTTTAACAGTTAAGATACTACCCATTTCTGCCTAAGTTATGTATCTTCATTTAATATTGTGTGTGTGTATATATGTATATATGTACATGCTTCTAAGGAACTAGATACATATATATGTATATATACATATATACATATATATATATATATGCTTCTCAATTAAAGAGAGCATAATATGCTTAAAAATCATTAACAAATAAAAAAGGAAATTAAAACTTCAGTCCCATCAGATATCTACATTTAGTAAGAAAAGGGATTGCAGCCTTAAGCACAGAGAATTTACAAAGAATATCAAATTAGCACATCAATAGAACCCTAACAGCCTAAAGCAAACAAATCAAAAAAAGGGAAGTGCCTTCAAAGGAAGCAACTGAAAGAAAACACCTTGAAAGGGAACTAGATAGGAAATACAGCAATGCATTTAAAGACTACCAACACTTGTGACACATTTCCCTTAAAAATTATTTCTACTGTAGTATTTTCATTTTATTTTTTAAGTATATATACATATTTTTAGTTGTAGACAGACACAACCTTTATTTTATTTTTGTGTGGTGCTGAGGATTGAATCCAGTGCCCAAGCAAGTCAGGCAAGTGCTCTACCACTGAGCCACAGCCCCAATCCCATATTTTCAATTTATTGTTGAGAAACACTATGTTTTACTTTTTGAGTTAAGTTTTTTGTTTGTTTGTTTGTTTTACAGTGTGATTTTTAAAATTAAGCTGTATTTAGTGGTGTGCTAGTTAATTTTTAACAATGATTCTCTGGAGGGAAAAAAACCTTGGTTTGTATCATTTGCTGGTTACAATGGTCTAAATACTACCATGACTACCAGTGTAATGTCACTGAATGCACAGTTGGGAAGAGGTATGCTCAATATCAATTTCCCAGTATGATCTTGAGGTCACTTTCTCTCAGTAGGAAGGCATCTCTAATCTAAGAGTACAAGCTATTGGGAGGAATAATTTGATTAACAGATATTGCTGTGACCAGTTTTTCAGACATTTATTCTCTAAAGTGAGAAACACCTATAACCATATAGTGTTTTTCTTGAAAAACATCCAATTATATTTACATTTGATTAGAGAATTACATGCCAAAGGTAAAGTCATTTCTAAAAATGTCTTTTTTAGGGGCTGGGACTGTGGCTCAGCAATAGCACATTTGCCTGGCATGTGTGAGGCACTGGGTTCGATTCTCAGCACCGCATATAAAAAAATAAAATAAAAGTCTATCAACAACTAAAAATTTTTTTTTAAATACATTTTTAAAAAACTGTCCACGCCATTTTCATTAATGCAGGAAAAAAAATTAAGTATATTTGAAAGCAAAAGGAAAAGATCTTTCTGGGAAGAAAACATTGAAAAGTCAAATAGAAATCAGATATATCTACAAATCTAACACCTCTAGAGTAAGTAAAGAAGCAGAAAAGATTACATTATGGTTAAAAGTAAAACAATGAAAAGTTCTTAAAAAGGAAGAAATATGAGCAAACTGATCATTTGAGAGCTTCCATTTATTTCTACTATAGAAGATAATTATTTGTTAGTACACATTTGAATAATTGGGGCCCTTTTGTTAATAAATATTTGTGATGAAATTAAAAACTATCATTTATATATATCCCTTAGTGGTTGCAAATCAATAAATTATCTTTATTAAAGCAAACTCATGAATAACATTAATGAAGGAAGGAAATGTTAACTCTTCTTTCCAGAAATAGACCAGTTCTGAGGTCTTGAAGCAGTAGTTGGAGTAAAATGTTACTGAGTTCCATTGGCAGGCATGGAGAGTGCCTAGATGTACAAGTGGCTCAAAAATTTCTTTCATTTATATTCGGGTTAACAGTAAGTAAATGTTTAATGCTTTTTAAAAATTTCCTTAGTATAACATTTTCTGGCTTATATAAAATCTTACAATACAAAAAAGTTTGCTTATAAATTAGTTTAAAAAATACATGTCATAAATGCATAGGAAAAGACAACTGGCAGAATACAGGCTAAAATAAAAACACTAATCATCTCTTGACAAAATTAATTTTTGTTGTTTTTCTTCTGTATTTTCTTTTTTTTTCCTTCTGTATTTTCTAACTGTCAGGGAAAGTTTATAAAAAAGAAGGGTCATTTACACATTTTGAAATAGTAAAACTTGTTTATTTCCAAGGGCACTGATACAGGAAAAAAATAATTTTTATTTCACATATTAACTAAACCTTAAAAACATTTATTAATAGTGCCTACTTCATGCCAAGCACCCTGTCAGGCAATGTTTTTACACAGCATTTTAATTCATCCTATAATAGTCCTATGGACAATGAATGGATTATATATTATACATATATATTTTCTACAGTCCAAAATATATTATTATATTTTCCACAGTCCACAAATAATCTGAAACTGATATATATTATATATACATTATATTTTGTGGAAGGGAAGAGGCACAGAAAGGTTACACAAGTTGCCAGGATCCTATAGCTAGCAAATTATAAAATAAGGTTCAAACTCAATCATCCTAACTCCAGAGTCTATTCTATGAATATCGTCACTTCAGCACCTAAGCTTGTAGGAACCATAAAAGATTAATGAGTTTAATTCTAAATGAGCCATGAAAAAGGCAAGTTTCCTTGAGGCAGAAAACATAGTTAGCAGGGAAGTTTAATACTCTGAGTAATGGAAAAATAACTGTGATTACTACAAATACTGACTATTTCAATTTCTGTTAATTCTTCTTGCCAGAAAAGAGCTTGTCTTATCTGCTGGAGCACAATGAAATGAAGAGGAATAGCTAATTAAATATGGAGGCAAAAAAAGCTCTTTTATTTTTCCATTTCCTAAAAAGGTTTGTACTCAATCTTAAGAGAAACAAGTAAGAGATATCCATTCTCTCACTCATTTAACCCTGGAGAGAAAATAAAAAGTGGACATAACTGGTAGTTCTCCAAATCCTACAGCTTTCTACTGCTACCATAATTTGAAAATGACAGAGTTCTTTCCCTAGGCTCCATTATCTACTAACTTCTACTGTTCTCAGATCTTGTAAGCAGAGAACAAAACTCTGTTAGATAATTGTAACTTTTCTGGAATCAATAAAACTGTTCACTGGGCAATGTGGTCACCAATTGTACATGATGACAGTCTTTGATAAAGAAAACATTCTTTTGCAACAGTGATAGAAATGACAAAAAAAACCCTAAATATTCAGTAAAGTTACAGGTGGAGATTTTAAACAGAACATGTTCAATTTTGTGTCTTTTCAGAGTTGCAGGGGAAGTAAGAGCCACTTTCTTTTATTGCAGAAAATCTACTTCCATGTCCCAATTTTTTGCACTTTTGGCCAATATTAGCACTGTTTGAAAGAGTCATTAGTTTCACAGCTTCCACTAACTAACTCACCCCATTTTTCAGGAACATTGCTAAAACCAAAGATAGGGCATGAGTCTAAAATTAGACACATTATTTAACCTCGTATGTCTGTAAGTAGGATAACTAGTTCTGCTTGCTGCCTGAATTGGGACTAGATGTGATAAATAAATATATTCTGAAGCTTCTTTGAGGGTTGAAGAACTTTCAAATTGGTCTATCTCAATCCACAAATAATCTAAAACTAAGAAATCATTTTCAGCTTAAAATATTTAAAAATGATAGCTTACATAATGTCATATTTAGATAAATTATGCATTTAGTAACTATGTCTATTTGCTTGAAAGAAAACAATCAGGTTTAATATTTTATATAATTTCAGAGTTTCAGGGAATACACTAAGCCACAATATAGTTGCTCCATTAATTATAATTAAAATTTATCACAGTCAATAACTTAATATTTTTGCTTAAAAATTCTTTTACTTCATCCTTAAATAAGAATATACTATTGTAAGAACATTCTCTTAGCTGTGAATTGTTTGGTCATGTCCTAAATTTATTGCTGAATTTATCTGTCTACACTGTATAAAAATTTATTTTCTTTATAGAAAAACCTATGTAGATAAAATAAAAATTTTAAATGGCATATGAAAACTCACTTAAAATCAGACAAAATATCACAATGTATCAGGTAAGTGATTGAATCTAGTTAGACTAAAAGTCTGTTTCTCACAAAGTAATCAGTCTCTTTTGAGAAACTGGGATTTCCTCCAGGATATGAGCCTTCTAAAGCGAGGGATTTATCCCAAACATTTCTAACATATAATCTCTCTTAATTTTATCCCATGTATACACAAAATTCCTACCTATCACTTCTTACCAACTTGTGATGCAGATATTACAACATTAAAACACAATATATACATTGTGTATATATTTATCCTTGAAGATTGCTTTTGGCTAGAAGCATAGAGATTTATACTGACAAGGTGAATTCAAATTAACTCAATAATTATTTAGTGCATACTACAAGATAAGCACTTCTTTAGAAATCAGTTGATGTAAAAATTAATTAACAATATTTACAGGTTTTTAAAATAAATTCAAGGACAGCAATTAGAAACAAAATATCATCCCCAGGTAAGCACCTAAAATTTCTTTGACCAAGAGCCATGATTAAAATCTCTTTAAGATGTTCTTCTATTTATTTCTATAGAAACACCTTCCCTCAATTTCTCTAATTAGCTCTTTGGAACAACTCCTGATGGGGAAAGAGGATAGGGTAAGGATAAGGAAAATACTTTTCTTTTCCCTCCATTTCAAACAAGGAAGAGGGTTGGTGGTAGTTAGCTAAGTTTTGAATTAAATAGATTATTTTTTATGTTCAGCTACATCTTCTATCATAGGATAAAAATGTTGATAAAACTTATTCCTATTTTATTTGTGTAAAACTACTGAATTTCTGTTTTCACAGTGGTTATATTATTTTCTAGATACACTTAATAAGAGCATGTTCATCCCACCCTTTGGCCTTTGTAGTCCTCATCTGGAGAATCCGGTGTTCAGCCTATTTACATCCAAAAGTCCTTGCTCTAATTTTTTTAATTGTTTCTTCAACCGAAGTTCAAGATATACATGAACTAAGAACATGTACCAGGACAGAACATGCTTGTTTTACTTTTCATCTCTTGTATAAAAACTAGTCAGTGACTTCTTGGCCCTTTATAACTAGAAAAGTCATTGATTATACTGATTTTTCCAAAAACTTCTACTAGTATTTCTTTCTATTTAAGTCTACATTGTCAGTTTCAGGGTTTTGCTTTGGTTTTAGTGAAAATAAATTTTTTGGTTAGAAAGTAAAATAAATTAGAACCTCAAAAAACTGGCTAAGTTATGATGACTTATAAACTGATTTATTAAAAGGACTAGACTAGACTGTTTTGGGTTTGGTTTTCTTTCTTTCTTTTTTTTTTTTTGCAGGTTGGAAATTGAACCCAGGGCCTCACACATGCTAGCCAAGTGTTCTATACTGAGCTACATGCCCAGTCCTTATAAACTGATTTATAATAATGGAAAAGGAAATACACAATCTAGGAATTTTATTTAAACAAGTAAACCCAATCTAGAGTTAAATTCTAAAACATATTTCATAAGCAAACTTATACTACAATTTTTAAAAATTGTTTATACTTACAGGCAGATGAGTAAACACTTGAAAGATACTTCTCAAAAAATTAATAAGATCCATTAAATAACCACTAGCTCTTCCATCTGGTTCAGACATTGTCCAGTCATAATCAGCAAGCTGAACAAATTCATCAATTTTTTGATTGAGTTTGGTATATATTTCTCCTTCTGCAGCATGTCGAGCATCCTGACAAAACAAAATAATAGCAAAAAAGAATAAATAAGAAACAATTACAGAAGCAGATAATAAAGCAAGTTTGCTTAAAATTATAAATTTTATCTTATACTTTTCTTTGGTCTTTGGTCTAATATTTTAGTCATTTATTCAAAGCCCAAGAAAACTGTTAACTTCTTTATACTACTCTGTTTATTTGATTGAATATCACATCTTTTCTTCTTTCTTGTTCAACCTGTCACCTGTTTTTTCTTTGTGTGACCAGATACTTTATGAGATATTAATTCCCAACTTATTCTCATAACTTTAAGAAGACCCTAAGGAAAAGCAGAAATGGGAAAACAAAAGTCAATAATGCAGAAGATCATGCCTTCCCACTGAGGAAAAGGAAGCTAGATTATCATAGAAAAAAATATGAAATATAGTTGCCTTTCAGTATCTCAGGAGTGAAAGCAGGGTTTATTCCTAAAAGTCTCTCTTATTTTCCCCCATATGCAATTCCAAGGACACATAAGTCTCTTATATAAAATGGTATTTGCATATAACCCAGAGCATCCTCTCATATATTTTAAATCATCTCTAGATTACTTATAATATTTAAGGCAATGTAAACACTATGTAAATAGTTGTTACACCATACAGTTTAGAAACAATGACAAGAAATGTCTATACATGTACAGTACAGACAAAATTTTTTCCCTAGGTATTTTTGACCCAAGGTTGGCTGAACCCACAGATATGGACTCCATTGTTACAGAGAACAAACTGTAATGCTTTGAGTTTAAAAGGTAGTAGAAGAAGTAGATGATTAATTTCTCTGAGGACAAAAGAAATGATGGGAGTAACCTCAACAAAAATAACAGGGAATGGATATCTAAACAGTCTTCAAAATTTTAGTTGGAATACCTTAAGGTTTTTAAAAAAGTGTTGTGTACTCAAATGTGTTGCTAAGTGGGCCACATTCCAGAAAACAGCATATGTTAAGACATAAAACAAGCCTTAAAAGTACTGAAGACACACCAATTATGTATGTTCTCTGGCCACAATAAAATGAAAAAAAATTAATAAGAGAAAAAAATTTATAAAATTCACAAATATGTGACAGTAGCACTTTGGAGTTGGATTTAATTTTATTTAAGTAGCTAAGCACTATTTCTGAAAAAATGAATACCTATTTAAACTAATGCTTGAGAGACCTAGTATCACCATTATTAGTCACATTGTACATTTGAATACAATTTCACCTAATATACAATTTATATCATGTCTATGAGTAAGAACACTATAAAGATAATGGAATGGGTAAGATAGTTTCTAACATCAAGGATTTATAATGCAAGAAAAGATGCAACATAACAAAATGTGATTAATGTGACATTAAAAGTTTTGCAAACCATCCTGAGCTAACAAAGGAGAAAATAATTAGTACATATTTGTCAAAAAAGGCTTTGTGGAAGCAATGCTACTTGAGTCAGAACTTGGAAAATACAATCAGGATGGGCTTGGAATGTAGCTCAGTGGAAGAGTGCTTGCCTCGCATGTGAAAGGTACTAGGTTCGATCCTCAGCACCACATAAAAATAAATAAATAAAATAAAGATATTGTGTCCACCTACAACTAAGAAAATATTTAAAAAACATAATGCTCAAAGGTATTTTTGGTTTGAGTGCCTTAATTTTTTTTTTCTAAAGTGTATATGAGAAAGTAACCAGGCATGGTGGTATATGCCTGTAATCCCATAGCAAAAGCAAGGCACTAATAAGCAACTCAGTGAGATCCTGTCTCTAAATAAAATACAAAATAGGGCTGGGGATATGGCTCAGTGGTTGAGTGCCCCTGAGTTCAACCCCCAGTACCAAAAAGAAAAAAGAGCATACAGGAAGTAAATATGAATGATCAAAATGTATCATCTTCACATTGTAACACTTTTTTGTTCCTAGTCCAATTTTCATACTGTCTAATCACTTACTACTCATTGCTACCCCTGCTGAGGAAAACCAACTACCAGTAGACATCTTTCCATCTGCATGTTTAGCTTCATAGGAGAACTGGAACAGGAATTCCACGAAGGATTTTTCTTCTTTCTACTCAAAGATCTAATATCAATTTCACATAAACAATAAAAACCTTCAACAGTGCCTCTCCTCAGCTATAGAAGAAAGTAAAGATAAATACCACTTTAAATAAAAAAGGAATTTAAGATAAGTTAATGTTCATGGCATTAGCAGAAACCGTTATGAAGTACTACTAAATATGGTAGTAGCAAAATGAGATGACTCAAAATAGTTATCTCTCTTCATTAAAATTTCTAACCTTATCTCATAGAAATCTTGAGAAGCTAAAAACTAGTGTTTATCAATAATAATTTATCAGTCACTTTATGTGCAGCACTCTGAGCAATGCAGGAATAAGTTACACAAAAATAAGAAAGTTCAATTAAGGCAGAAATTTGTGCCTATTTTTGTTCAACAATGTATCCCCAGCACCTAGAACAGAACTTGATGTATAGTAGATAGCAGCTAAGTACTTATTAAATGAAAATGCTGAAGAAGTTTATAATCTATTTGGAATAGAAAAGAATCACATGTAAAATATTCACAGAATGAATAAGTAAATATGAATAAATCAGTATTGACTACATGTATAGTGAAAGTATAGCAAGAAAGGAGAGATCATTTAGGCTGGAAAAAAGGTGTCATGGAAGAAAAGCTACCAGATGACATGCAAAAATAGGAACCTCAGTGTTTATATCAGTTACTATTCCAGTTACTACTGCTGAATAATAAACTACCCCAAAACTTAATGGTTTGAAAAAAGCATTTTATTATGTTCTCAGGTTCTAGGGGTGGGAGATGATTTTACTCTATAATAGCTGGGATTCAGCTGGAACAACTTGAGTCTGGGAATAAGATTCAACAATGAAGAGTTAGAATCATTCTGGAGGCCCCCCACTCATATGTCTGGCACCCGGTATAGGTAATTTCTCCATATGGCTTAGCTTCCTCATGAAATGGCAGCTCAGGGTCCATGCCTACATACTTGGAGTAAAGCGGAAGTTACACTGCCTTTTATGTCCTAGCTTCAGATGTCTTACAATGCTTTCACTGTACTAGTTGACTTGTGATCAAAGCAATCACAAGTCTACCCATATCAGGAAGGAGGGACATGGACCTCCCCCCAACACACAAACACTGCTCAATGAAAGAAGTGTTAAGAATTTGTGGCCATTTAAAAAATTGTCATCCTTGCTAATAATAAATAATGAAGAAATGGACCATAAATTTTTCTTTAATGTACTTAAAGAATATGGGCCAGTATTTTAATTTACTCAACAGAAAAAGTGGAAAGGGATTTGAGAAAAATGGGAAGGGGTTTGTGTCCCACTATATCTTTACATCTTTCGCAAAATAACTTTTGTAGATTCTTGGATTATTATTATTTCAAAGGAAGTAACAATCATCCCTATCTCACAGGACATTATGCAAGCTTCTATCATTAATTCAAAGTAACCGTACTAGGCACCTATCATTTAAAAACATGATTAGTTTCCTTAAACCTACTAGTGTTAGGTAGCTAGTAATGGTCAATAAATGTATATTAAAGTGAACTGCATAAAGATGATTAACATATCAGCATTTCAAGCCTTCCAAACTGCCCAAGTTAACTTAACTTACAAAAGTTATTTGCATGTAGTGGAGAAAAAATGCATATTGAACATTCACAGAAAGATTTTTTTAAATGTGAAACACTAGCAACTAGCCAATGGGATCATAGATAATAACTATTATCAATAGCAGTAATACACATCTCTCTTCAACTTCCCTAACAACATCAGGGAAAGGTAATTAAGATTAACAAATGCTTATAACCTACAGAACTATACCATAACACATCTTAATACCACTTGTAAGTCAATTTCTTGAAGCCATATATTTTAAAAAATGCTCATTTATCACTTTCCATTTTGCCCCAACATTCATAATTAGTCCTTTTTCATGACTCACTGTCTTTGTTGAATCTAAATGGATTAATATAGGTCACAACAGAAGTGAAGCTAAACACAATTTCACACACCACTCAGATAAAAGAGACCTAAAGCTCAGTGTTGTATAATCATCCCATATTCAACATTTCTATTATAAGGCAAAGAAAATTGAGAGACTGATTGTTTCTATCTTCTGTTACATTTCCTATATACATTCAGACTGTATTTATGATTTCTCTTGCTTTTCTGGGAAGCCTCTTATGTAGGCAAGAAAAGAAGATTCTTAACCCCCCCCAAATTATTTATTTATTTATTTATTTGTCTATTATAGTGCTAGGGATTGAACCTAGGACCTCACACATGCTAGGCAAGTGTTGTACCACTAACTATCCCCCCCACCCCTAACAAAATATTAAGCCAGTTTCAAGAGACTCCTTTCCTCTAAATTTATGGATTTATAGCGTTGATTTTTATAAAATGGAAATTCTTTAAAGGCTCTAATCTAAATTCACTTTTAAAATCAACGGTATATTTAATACCCTCTTACTATACACAGTGTTATTAAAATAAAGAAGGTATTAACTAATATTTTCCTGAAATTTTTAAAAGTAATATGGGACAACTAAAATGCTAACCAAAAATTGAAAGAGTGAGAAAATATCTACAAAATTTGAAGCCCTGAGGGAAAACAAAACAATTTTTATCTGAAAAAAGAAAAATTATTAAAATGATGACAATAAAGTCATTCATATTATACTCAAATGAAGTAATTACAATTGCATGCTTTCTGGACTTCATGTTTCATGATAGAGTGATTCACAAAAAAGAAAAAAGAAAAGAAACTAAGCAACAATAAAGTGGAAATATAAAAATTTATTATTTTCATTGTTGTTACTGTCAAGAACTTTGGTGTTCAGTTTACTTTTCTGAGGTAACACCGAGGGCAGGTTCTACTTTCCCTATAAACTATCTTTTTTCAAGATTTTTTTTAAATTGGAAGGAGAAGTATTTAATATTTTAAGAAGTTTATTATAGTCCATAAACTATAAAAGAAAGCCAAGAAATCTAAATCAGGAAGTTAGTGACTATGCTATGTAAAAGAAAAATTCAGACAGAAGTTCTGAGCAGGAACACATTTTAAGACAACATTTGAAAGAACTTTTCTAATGACTAAAAGTTTTACTTATTTTGTAATCCAAATACAATCATTAGGAAACATATATGATCTTTATACTGCATGAAGTGATCTTATGAAGGTCAGTTTAAATCTTTTATTTAAATCTTACATAAAATTAAAAACATTCAGCTTATAAACATTCATTCATTCTTCCTTTGCTTGTTAAAGAAACAGTGCCCTCTGGAGGCAGAAATGTATTGAGCAGAATTTGAGAACTATTTTTTATTGCAATGTATAAAAATTAAATGAGGTCATACTATCAGTGGTTTTCAACCATTGGTGCACAGCAGAACTACCTCAGAGGGATTTTTAAAACACGTATAAACTCCATCTGTACCTCCTAATCCATAAGCATATGTGTTTTGAATGAAAGCTAAGTAGAAATACACATCTATAATTTTCTGTTTGTTATTTATTCTCCCTTTTGGAGCAGTCTTCAAACATGTTTTGGAAGACATTCACAGATATATGGTTCAGGCAGGACTGAACCTATATCTGGCTCCAAGGATGAATCTTGATGAGTATAAGAAAATTAGCAGTTTCCATCCTCTTACACAGGGAACTCCACAGCAGCTAGTGAAAGAAACATTGTCTCTCTCTTCAGATGACAAGGCATGAAAATGTGAGGTTTGGAACTGGGACCAGGCAACCATTCTGCTACCAGGAGAGCACCTACAGGTACTGGGTCATCACATGGTGTCTGAAAATGAGGTCAAAATTGCATAAAGTAGAGCTAAATAAAGGAGAGACTCTGGGTCCTTGGTGATATAAACTGAGCAGCAGGCTTCAGCCTCATCTGAAATCTGCCCTGTCTTTGGACTTTTCAGTTACTCTGGCAAAAAATTATTGCAGTTTTTTGTTTAGTTGGTTGTTTTTATTTTTGTTTCAAGATGGAGTGCCATTATGTTGCTCAGTGGCTTTAGGAGCATGTCACTCCACCAGGCCCCATTATTGTTTAAGAAAGTTTGAGTTGATTTTTCTGTTAGTTTTCATGAAATTTTTTCTTAGTAGCTCTATTTCAAGTATCCTATTTGAACATTTTATTGAGTATATAAGGGGAAAAAAGGTTATGTTTAATTTTACTCATTTAGAATAAGGCAAACAGTTCAATAACCTTTTGGGGGCCTTAAAAATCTAAGTAGTAGATGGCACTGGAACTGTCACAAGACTATTTTCCCTAGTTAATTTTTTCCTGCTTTTCTTCAAAAAACAATGTTACAGTAAGCCATAATTTTGATACAGAAATTTCTAAATGTTAATTATACCACACATAGCATCCAAATCATTATCTTAATGTCAGTATTGACAAAACAGGGGAAAAACAGATAAGACAATACAACAAACCTAATATTTAGTCATGATGGGGGAAGGAGTATAATAGTGAGTAAGATGGACAGGAGGATAAGCCAATTTAAGGAATCATAGTTTTAATTCATTAGATGCTTTAGATACCAGTTTGACAATCAAGAAAAGTTACTTTATTCTTATATTTGGTCCTAACATCAACTTTAAAATGAAAGAAAGATTTGCCTCTTTATGTTTTAATTAAATTAGTAAAGGAGCACTAATTCACTTGGCTACTTTTCAACACATTTTTTCATTATGCCATATTATTGTGATTGACTTACAGTTGCAATCACTACCAGGACTCAGAAAGAAACTCTTCAGGGTGACAGACTGGAAAAGTTCCATGGAACCAAGTTAAAAGATCCTTGGTGCCAAAGAGAGAGAACTGGGATCATTCCTCTACAACATAAACCAAAAAGGAAATGATATTCCTATTTCATCCCTCTATCCTGATGCAAATTTTTTTCAGTGAACATAACTCTTACATTATTTTTAAGTGGCTCTGTGTGGGTCCAAGTTAATTTCAATAAGTTGAAGTACTGTTTTAGGGTAGTAACTACTGTTGTACCTCTAATACCACTCACAGATTCAGCAAAGTGAAAGGTAAGCTAATAAGAAAATCTATAACAATTCATAAAATAAACAGATGACATACATAAGCACATATATCATATGTATGCATATGTGAATTTTGGAAGAAAAACAAATAGAGGTATGGTAAAGGAATCATGAAAGTGCTTGTTTCCATGACCCTTAAGAAACCAAACACGAATGTTTTGTAGGGTTATTGGATTGAAAAGAATTAGGCTAAGAGGTTAACTAAGCAATTCAATCTAATATCCATAACTAAGACTGTACCTCAATCATCTCTGTGGAATAGGCAACACATTGACTATTCAATATGAATAGAAATTCCCCAATGTCCCTGAGTAATTCACTCTAACATTGAGTTAACAATTCTCCCTGCTGAACCACTTCCTCATATCACAATTCAAGACAAATTCCTCTTGAAATAGATCAAAAGGTAGAACCAAATACTTGATTTTCCAATAATGAGCACAAAACAGCTCTTATTATATTATGAAACATAGGATGAAACAAAGAAATATTTACTAAGCTCTGAGTGAAAACAAAACAAAGAATAACAAAAATGAGGAAGCTATGCTATTTGTAGTGGCAGAACTTGATTTCTGATTTTCAAGGAAACCCACCTAAGGGTATATGATGGTAGTTGGTGTTTCAACTAAATATCTACAACTATGGAATGGTGAACCAGAGCTAATATTTCTAAAATTCTCTCCCAAAAGACAGATTTTGAGAAACAGTTTCAAGATCCCCCAATATAAGAGCACCATGTTCCAGCATCTTTGATTCTAATTGATAATAAACAATTGCTTGAAAATTCCTAGAAACACCAAGGTATTTCATATTTCATTCAGAGTACTGAGTAAGCAGATCAAATTTAATGTGAGCAGTTAATTAGGCTTATAACTCTAAGCCTAAGTAAATCCCCTCTTGTCAGGGTCTGAAGCATACATGAATATAAGGACAAAAAGAACAATTTAGAGAGAGATTATTTAAAAAATCTAATATAAAAGCTAAGGATTTCTGAAGGCAGTGGCACACATTTGGAATCGTAGACACTGGTGAAGCTGAGGCAAGAGGATCACAAGTTCAAGGCCAGTCTGGGCGATTTAAAGAGACACTGTCTCAAAATTAAAAAAAAAAAAAAAAAAGAAAAAAAGAAAGAACTGGGGATATAGCTCAGTGGTAGAGCACCCTTGGGTTGAATCCCCAGTACCACAAAGAAGGAAAAAAGAAAGAAAAAAGCTGAAGATCAATGCATCTTTGGATAAATAAAGGTCCAAAATTGTACTCTCCCCTTATAATACTTAAGTGATACTGTTACGTATCTTTTACAGTTTTTTCTTCCTGTGAGCTTCATGAAGGAAGTGATAGATATTTGTATACTTGGGGCCTAATAGAGAGCTCATAGCATAACTGATAAACAATGAATTGTTCTGTGCTATCTCCTTTAATCTTTATAACCTCATATGAGGTAGATAGTATATTATTACTCTGATTTTACAGATGAAGAAATTTGTAATCATTAATGTTAAAAAACTTGCACAGGTCACATAGCAGTCTACTCCAGAGTATATACTCTTAATCACTACATTACATTACTGAATAAATGAATGCCTGCTTTTTCACAATTCTAATTTTATAAGTCCACTGACACAGATGCCATTCTGAATTTGTCTTCTGTATCAGGCTGACATCATGAGCTTAAGAGTCATCGGGGAAGCATAAGATTTGGGGACCAAATAGATAATTTTAGGAACCCACAGTTGTTTCTGGGCTTTGCACATTCAAAGTCAGAGTAAATATTAACATTAAGTTAATTATATCTAAATACAAGTGCACTTAATTTTAAAAATAAATTATTACAATATAATTTTAGGAGATAAATTGAATAATTTATAATATAGAAAAAGTAGGAAGATAAAAATTCTTTTGAATTTTTAAAGTTAGAAGGGATCAGTAAGTGGTTTATAATTAATTTAATAAAATATTCCTTGCAAGAAAATTTACAATGCCAGCCTATTCCAATGTATCATTTGTGTCTCCAAATCAATAAAACAAACATAAAATTATTGAATCTTGCACTCTGCTGAAAACAACCATCAATTCATCTTTCAGTATATCCTCTGCTACTATACAAATATAAATCTTTTCATCCAGAAAAAATAACATCTGTGACATATTTTTTTCTTCAGTATAGAGTCAATAAGGGATGAAAAGCAAATCTCACACTTATTTATCTCATATTTTTCATTTTCAAACACACACATGTAAAATTAATTATTGAACTCTAAAATTCAGCTAGCCTAATTCAACCTTACCATTTGTTTTCAAACATAAACAAAATGTAATACATTGTAGAAAATCAATGTTTCTCTCCCCTTTTATTGAAGTTTAAAATGTTTTATTAATATTTAAAATGCCAAAAAGGAACTGACATTTATCTGCTTGTTGACAATAATTAGCTCTAATTCTCAATATTTAGAAATACAATAAAATCACACACAAAAATCTGTCTTTAATTACCTAATTTTGCTACAGAAATTGAAAAGAAAACTTTGGTCAGATTTTATATACCTTAAAAGTAGAAAGTCCATAAAGTCTTGTGGTATGAACAGTTTCTTGAGAAATATTTGTAATGTTAGTTATAAAGTCCTCAAGGTATTTACAAGCTTGTTCCAGGTGTGTTGTGTTTATGATGATTTGCACTAGCTAGAAAACACAAAATATATACAGTAAAATGCAATTTACACATATACAAAACTATCTGATTTTTAAAAACAGCATTATTACTTCCAGACACTGTACCATTTCTGCATAATTATAGTAACACAGGAAACAACTGATTATCTGATGTTAAAAGCTGATGCAAACACTGCTAACATCATTAAAAAATATATATGGATACACCAATAATCCAACTGCCAATAATTTTAAAATAGCTTTCCATAGTACTTTTTCAATCTCATACATTAAATAAGTAAAAAAAAAAATGAGGATTGAGGATTTTGATCCTCCATGTAAACACTGGCAATGAGATATTAAAATGCATTTTCTCACATTTCCTTTATTTCTGGTGTAAATAAATGAAAACATGAGAAGATGCACATTGGATTAGATAAAAGGGAATGAAGGGAAGGGAGGAGGATGGGATTAGAAAAGACAGTAGAATGAATCTGACATAACTTTCCTATGTTCATATATACATACACGACCAGTGAAACTCCATTATCAAGTACAACCACAATAATGAGATCCTAATTAAAATAAATTATTCTCCAGGTATGTATGTCAAAATGCTCTCTACAGTCACGTATATCTAAGAAAGAACAAATAAATAAAATACAAAGCCAGTTTTATATTATGATGTTCAGCAATAATCTATAAATTTTTTCATATAAAAAACTATTTGGTTGTATGTGTCTTCTTAACCTACCTCTGTCAAACCTACATGAGGCTTTCTAATAAGGTTCAGTAAACAGCTACTCAAAGTTCTGGTCAGCAGCAGATTTGTTGATTTTCTAAGCATATCATCTATTTCTGTTGAACTAAAAAGAAAGGTTGATGTTATTAAACTTTCCAAGGGTATAGTTAGTTAACATTCTAAATAATTTAATATTATTTGTTAAAATAATTTGTTCTAATCCATTCTTTCTTATCTTTAAATGAATTATAATAACTCATACTTACTAAATCACAAACTTCAATTCAATTTCATAAAAGGAATATTTTCCACAAAGCAGAATATTCTCTTATGGCAATAATTTAAATTCATCAAATCTATCACTACAGAAAAATCATGAGGTACTTAGTACAAGGAAATAAAACTATTCTTAAATTACAACTACATTCTACAGTCACTTTGCAAGACACTTCATATATAACTATAGCTAAAAATTACTTTTTTAACACACATTGATGTGAACTTTTATTAGATATAAATTTTCAGATTTAAATTTTAAAATAATTAAGCTTATCCATTTCCATTGAGATTTTTGAAAACACTTATATTTTAAACTAATTTCAATTTAGTGCAAAAAAACCTATGATACTTCTGAACTTCCTAAAGATTGTTAAGCTGGCACTATTCTTATGCTTTCCTCCTCACCAGTAGGCCTTCAACCGAATAATAATTTCTTGGGATCTCAATCTCAGCACCATTAACATTTTAGACTGAATAATTCTGTGCTGGGGGGCCCATTCTGTACACTGTAAGATGTTTAGCAGTATTTCTGGTCTCCACCTAGTAGTTCCAAGTAGCACCTCTCCCCCAAATTGTAACAACCAAAAATATTTCTAGACATTGCCAAAGGTAATGAGGTGGGTGGCAGCAGGGAGGAGGCCAAAATTATTCTCCATTTAGAACAACTGCCTTACACCTTTTACTTTTTTAAAAAAATTTTTTGGTATTGCCCAGGGGCACCTTACCACTGACCTACTCCCTAGTACTTTTTATTTTTATTTTTATTTTTTTAATTTTTTTTAAATTAATTTTTATTGTAGGTTGTTCAAAACATTACATAGTTCTTGATATATCATATTTCACACTTTGATTCAAGTGGGATATGAGCTCCCATTTTTACTCCATATACAGATTACAGAATCACATCAGTTGCAGAACCATTGATTTACATATTGCCATTCTGGTGTCTGTTGTATTCTGCTGCCTTTCCTATCCTCTACTATCCCCCCTCCCCCCTCCCCTCCCCTCTTCTCTCTCTACCCCCTCTACTGTAATTCATTTCTCCCCCTTATATTTTTCCTCCTTTCCCCTCACTTCCTCTTGTATGTAATTTTGTATACCCCTGAGGGTCTCCTTCCATTTACATGCAATTTCCCTTCTCTCTCCCTTTCCCTCCCACCTCTCATCCCTGTTTAATGTTAATCTTCTTCTCATGCTCTTCATCCCTACTCTGTTCTTAGTTACTCTCCTTATATCAAAGAAGACATTTGGCATTTGTTTTTAAGGGATTGGCTAGCTTCACTTAGCATAATCTGCTCTAATGCCATCCATTTCCCTCCAAATTCTATGATTTTGTCATTTCTTAATGCAGAGTAATACTCCATTGTGTATAAATGCCACATTTTTTTTATCCATTCGTCTATTGAAGGGCATCTAGGTTGGTTCCACAGTCTTGCTATTGTGAATTGTGCTGCTATGAACATGGATGTAGCAGTGTCGCTATAGTGTGCTCTTTTTAGGTCTTTAGGGAATAGACCTAGTAGGGGAATAGCTGGATCAAATGGTGGTTCCATTCCGAGCTTTCCAAGAAATCTCCATACTGCTTTCCAAATTGGCCGCACCAATTTGCAGTCCCACCAGCAATGTACAAGTGTACCCTTTTCCCCACATCCTCGCCAGCACTTGTTGCTGTTTGACTTCCTAATGGCTGCCAATCTTACTGGAGTGAGATGGTATCTTAGGGTGGTTTTGATTTGCATTTCTCTGACCGCTAGAGATGGTGAGCATTTTTTCATATACTTGTTGATTGATTGTATGTCCTCCTCTGAGAAATTTCTGTTCAGGTCCTTGGCCCATTTGTTGATTGGGTTATTCGTAATCACATTGTCTAATTTTTTTAGTTCTTTGTATATTCTGGATATTAGGGCTCTGTCTGAAGTGTGAGGAGTAAAGATTTGTTCCCAGGATGTAGGCTCCCTATTTACCTCTCTTATTGTTTCTTTTGCTGAGAAAAAACTTTTTAGTTTGAGTAAGTCCCATTTGTTGATTCTAGTTATTAACTGTTGTGCTATGGGTGTCCTATTGAGGAATTTGGAGCCCGACCCCACAGTATGTAGATCATAGCCAACTTTTTCTTCTATCAGACGCCATGTCTCTGATTTGATATCAAGTTCCTTGATCCACTTTGAGTTAACTTTTGTGCATGGCGAGAGAAAGGGATTCAGTTTCATTTTGTTGCATATGGATTTCCAGTTTTCCCAACACCATTTGTTGAAGATGCTATCCTTCTTCCATTGCATGCTTTTAGCCCCTTTATCGAATATAAGATAGTTGTAGTTTTGTGGATTGGTTTCTGTGTCCTCTATTCTATACCATGGGTCCACCCGCCTGTTTTGGTACCAGTACCATGCTGTTTTTGTTACTATTGCTCTGTAGTATAGTTTGAAGTCTGGTATAGCTATACCGCCTGATTCACACTTCCTGCTTAGAATTGCTTTTGCTATTCTGGGTCTTTTATTTTTCCATATGAATTTCATGATTGCTTTCTCTATTTCTACAAGAAATGCCGTTGGGATTTTGATTGGCATTGCATTAAACCTATAGAGAACTTTTGGTAATATCGCCATTTTGATGATGTTACTTCTACCTATCCATGAACAGGGTATATTTTTCCATCTTCTAAGATCTTCTTCTATTTCTCTCTTTAGGGTTCTGTAGTTTTCATTGTATAAGTCTTTCACCTCTTTTGTTAGGTTGATTCCCAAGTATTTTATTTTTTTTGAGGATAGTGTGAATGGGGTGGTTGTCCTCATTTCCATTTCAGAGGATTTGTCGCTGATATACAGGAATGCCTTTGATTTATGCGTGTTGATTTTGTATCCTGCCACTTTGCTGAATTCATTTATTAGCTCTAATAGTTTCTTTGTAGACCCTTTTGGGTCTGCTAGGTATAGAATCATGTCATCTGCAAATAGTGATAATTTGAGTTCTTCTTTTCCTATTTTTATGCCTTTAATTTCTTTCGTCTGTCTAATTGCTCTGGCCAGTGATTCGAGAACAATGTTGAACAGAAGTGGTGAGAGAGGGCATCCCTGTCTTGTTCCAGATTTTAGAGGGAATGCCTTCAGTTTTTCTCCATTCAGAATGATGCTAGCCTGAGGCTTAGCATAGATTGCTTTTACAATATTGAGGTATGTTCCTGTTATCCCTAGTTTTTCTAGAGTTTTGAACATAAAGGGATGCTGTACTTTGTCGAATGCTTTTTCCGCATCTATCGAGATGATCATATGGTTCTTATTTTTAAGCCTATTGATGTGGTGAATAACATTTATTGATTTCCGTATATTGAACCAACCTTGCATCCCAGAGATAAATCCTACCTGATCATGGTGCACAATTTTTTTGATATGTTTTTGTATCCGGTTCGCCAGAAGTTTATTGAGAATTTTTGCATCTAGGTTCATTAGAGATATTGGTCTGTAGTTTTCTTTCTTTGAAGTGTCTTTGTCTGGTTTAGGAATCAGGGTGATGTTGGCCTCATAGAATGAATTTGGAAGTTCTCCCTCTTTTTCTATTTCCTGAAATAGCTTGAAAAGTATTGGTATTAGTTCCTCTTTAAAGGTTTTGTAAAACTCTGCTGTATACCCATCCGGTCCTGGGCTTTTCTTAGTTGGTAGTCTTTTGATGGTATCTTCTATTTCCTCAATTGATATTGGTCTGTTTAGGTTGTCAATATCCTCCTGACTCAATCTGGGCAAATCATATGACTTAAGAAATTTATCGATGCCTTCACTATCTTCTATTTTATTGGAGTATAAGGATTCAAAATAATTTCTGATAATCTTCTGTATTTCTGAAGTGTCTGTTGTGATATTGCCTTTTTCATCCCTTATGCTGGTAATTTGAGTTCTCTCTCTTCTTCTCTTCGTTAGCGTGGCTAAGGGTCTGTCGATTTTATTTATTTTTTCAAAGAACCAACTTTTAGTTTTGTCAATCTTTTCAATTGTTTCTTTCGTTTCGATTTCATTAATTTCAGCTCTGATTTTAATTATTTGTCTTCTACTTCTTTTGCTGTTGTTTTGCTCTTCTTTTTCTAGGATTTTGAGTTGAAGTATTAGATCATTTATTTGTTGGTTTTTTCTTTTTTTAAGGAATGAACTCCAAGCAATAAATTTTCCTCTTAGAACTGCTTTCAATGTGTCCCATAGATTCCGATATGTTGTGTCTGTGTTTTCATTTATCTCTAAGAATTTTTTAATTTCCTCCTTGATGTCTTCTATAACCCATTGATCATTGAGTAACCTATTGTTCATTCTCCAAGTGATGCATGATTTTTCCTTACTTCTTTTATCGTTAATTTTCAATTTCATTCCATTATGATCAGATAAGATGCATGGTATTATCTCTACTCCTTTATATTGTCTAAGAGTTGCCCTGTGACATAATATATGATCTATTTTTGAGAAGGATCCATGTGCTGCTGAGAAAAAAGTGTAACTGCTTGCTGTTGGGTGGTATATTCTATATATGTCAATTAAGTCTAGGTTATTAATTGTGTTATTGAGCTCTATAGTTTCCTTATTCAACTTTTGTTTGGAAGATCTGTCCAGTGGTGAGAGAGGTGTGTTGAAGTCTCCCATGATTATTGTATGGTGGTCTATTAGACTCTTGAACTTGAGAAGAGTTTGTTTGATGAACATAGCTGCACCATTGTTTGGGGCATATATATTTATGATTGTTATGTCTTGTTGGTGTATGGTTCCCTTGAGAAGTATGTAGTGTCCCTCTTCATCCCTTTTGATTAACTTTGGCTTGAAATCTATTTTATTTGATATGAGTATGGACACTCCTGCTTGTTTCCGAAGTCCATATGAGTGATAAGATTTTTCCCAACCTTTCACCTTCAGTCTATGTATGTCTTTTCCTATCAAATGCGTCTCCTGAAGGCAGCATATTGTTGGGTCTTGTTTTGTGATCCATTCTACTAGCCTGTGTCTCTTAATTGGTGAGTTTAAGCCATTAACATTTAGGGTTATTATTGAGATATGGGTTGTTCTTCCAGCCATATTTGTTTATTTATGTTACTAAACATGGTTTGTTTTCCTCTTTGATTATCCCCCCCCCTTTACTGTACTACCTCCCGCTGTTGGTTTTCATTGATATTTTCCATTTCCTCTTCCTGTAATATTTTGCCGAGGATGTTTTGAAGAGATGGTTTTCTAGCTGCAAATTCTTTTAACTTTTGTTTATCATGGAAGGTTTTAATTTCATCTTCCATCCTGAAGCTTAATTTCGCGGGATACACAATTCTTGGTTGGAACCCATTTTCTTTCAGTGTTTGAAATATGTTATTCCAGGATCTTCTAGCTTTCAGAGTCTGTGTTGAAAGATCAGCTGTTATCCTGATTGGTTTACCCCTAAATGTAATCTGCTTCCTTTCTCTTGTAGCTTTTAACTCCTTATTCTGTATGTTGGGCATCTTCATTATAATGTGTCTAGGTGTGGATCTCTTATGATTTTGCACATTCGGCGTCCTGTATGCTTCTAGGATTTGGGATTCTGTCTCATTCTTCAAGTCTGGGAAGTTTTCTCGTATTATTTCATTGAATAGATTGCTTATTCCTTTGGTTTGGACCTCAATACCTTCCTGTATCCCAATGACTCTTAAGTTTGGTCTCTTTATGTTATCCCATATTTCTTGAATGTTCTGCTCATGGTTTCTTAACAGCTTTGCTGAGCTGTCTATGTTCTTCTCCAGTTGAAATACTTTGTCTTCATTGTCTGATGTTCTATCTTCTAAGTGTTCTACTCTGCTGGTAGTATTCTCAATTGAGTTTTTAAGTTGGTTTATTGTTTCCTGCATTTCCAGGATTTCTGTTTGTTTGTTTTTTATAACCTCTATCTCCCTGTATAACTGATCTTTTGCTTCTTGGATTTGTTTATGTAATTCATTGTCGAAGTGGTCGAAGTGGTCTTTCATTGTCTGATTTTGCTGTCTAATGTCTTCCTTGAGACTCCAGATCATCTGAAGCATGTATATCCTGAATTCTTTATCTGACATTCCATCTGATGCAGATATTACCTCTTCTAAAGTTGAGTTGACCTGCATTGCTTGTGGTCCTTTCTTTCCTTGTCTTTTCATACTGATCGCGTTTCTTTCTGCTTGGTGAAACTGTTGTGTTATTGATTTTTCCCCCTATATATTTATATTGCTCTTGTATAGCTGCAAAGTCTCCCTCGCAGGCTTTGGCGGTGGCTCTGCCCCTCCTCCAATTGAGGCAATGTGCCTACCACGCCGGGAGGCCGCTGTGCCTGTTCTTTCGGTGGTCACAGGTCCGCCTACCTTGCAGGCGTGAGCAGCGGCTTTGCCCCTCCGCTGGCCGCTAGGCCTGTTCTGTCTGTCGGTTGCAGGTCAGTCTACCTAAAAGGCGCTGGTGGCGGCTCTGCCTCTCCCCCAACCGGGGCGATGTATCTGGAGGGCCACTGGGCCTGTTTTGTCGGTGGTCACGGTTCCGCCTACCTTGCACGCGCGTGGAGCAGCTGAGTCCCTCCGAGAGTTGCTGGACCTGACCTGCCGATGGGTGGCACGTGCACCTACCTTGCAGGCGTCGGGGTGGCTCTGCCGCTCCGCGGGTCACTGGGCCTGATCTGCTGGTGAGTCGCAGGTCTGCCTAACTTGCAGGCGCCCGGCGGCTCTGCCCCTCCCCCAACCGGGGCGGGGCGATGTGTCTGGCCGGCCGCTGGGCCTGTTCTGTTGGTGGTCACGGTTCAGCCTACCTAGCAGGCACGTGGGGCAGCTGTGCCCCTCCGCAGGTTTTTGGGCCTGACCTGCCGGTGGGTCGCAGGTCTGCCTACCTTGTAGGCTCGGGGGGTGGCTCTGCCGCTCTGTGGATTGCTGTGCCTGTTCTTCTGGTGGGTCGCGGGTCTGCCTACCTTGCAGGCGCCCGGCGGCTCTGCCCCTCCCCCAACCGGAGCAATGAGTCTGGCGGTCCACTGGGCCTGTTTTGTCGGTGGGCACAGTTCCGCCTACCTTGCCCGCGCGTGGAGCAGCTGTGTCCCTCCGAGAGTTGCTGGGCCTGACCTGTCGGTGGGTGGCAAGTGCGCCTACCTTGCAGAGCCGGGGGTGGCTCTGCCGCTCCGCGGGTTGCTGGGCCTGATATGCTGGTGAGACGCAGGTCTGCCTACCTTGCAGGCGCCCTGCGGCTCTGCCCCTCCCCCAACCGGGGCGGGGCGATGTGTCTGGCCGGCCTCTGAGCCTGTTCTGTTGGTGGTCAGGGTTCTGCCTACCTAGCAGGCTCGTGGGGCAGCTGTGCCCCTCCGCAGCTTGTTGGGCCTGACCTGCCGGTGGGTGGCAAGTGCACCTACCTTGCAGGCCCAGGGGTGGCTCTGCCGCTCCGCGGTTGCTGGGCCTGATCTGCTGGTGAGTCGCAGGTCTGCCTACCTTGCAGGCGCCCGGCGGCTCTGCCCCTCCCCCAACCGGGGCGGGGCGATGTGTCTGGCCGGCCTCTGAGCCTGTTCTGTCGGTGGTCAGGGTTCTGCCTACCTAGCAGGCTCGTGGGGCAGCTGTGCCCCTCCGCAGTTTGTTGGGCCTGACCTGCCGGTGGGTGGCAAGTGCGCCTACCTTGCAGGCCCGTGGGTGGCTCTGCCGCTCCGCGGTTGCTGGGCCTGATCTGCTCGTGATTCGCAGGTCTGCCTAACTTGCAGGCGCCCGGCGGCTCTGCCCCTCCCCCAACCGGGGCGGGGCGATGTGTCTGGCTGGCCGCTGGGCCTGTTCTGTTGGTGGTCACGGTTCAGCCTACCTAGCAGGCACGTGGGGCAGCTGTGCCCCTCCGCAGGTTTTTGGGCCTGACCTGCCGGTGGGTCGCAGGTCTGCCTACCTTGTAGGCTCGGGGGGGTGGCTCTGCCGCTCTGTGGATTGCTGTGCCTGTTCTGCTGGTGGGTAGTGGGTCCGCCTACCTTGCAGGCGCCCGGCGGCTCTGCCCCTCCCCCAACCGGAGCGATGTGTCTGGCGGTCCACTGGGCCTGTTTTGTCGGTGGTCACAGTTCCGCCTACCTTGCACCCGCGTGGAGCAGCTGTTTCATTAGTGCCTGGGCACACTCTCCTTGTTTGCCTCCCTCAGGCCCTAAGTTTGTAGAGCTTGGGGCTGAGAACCCCCAGCAATTTTCTTACCTTCTGGTAGCCACGCCCCTGTATCTGGTGCAAGAGACCTCAGTTGTCAGCACTGGTGGGAGCGGTAGCCGTGAGTCCCACGCCGAGGCGAGTTGGTGCAAGAGACCTCAGTTGTCAGCACTGGTGGGAGCGGTAGCTGGGAGTCCCGCGCCGCGCGGCTCCCGCCGGCTCCTGCGCCAGCGCCGCCACGGCTGCCGCCGGCTCCCGCGCCGCTGCCATGGCTCCCGCCGGCTCCGGCCGGCTTCCGTGCCGCCGCCGCGGCTGCCGCCGGCTCCTGCGCCGCTGCCGCTGGCTCCCGCGCAGCTGCGGCTCCCGCTGGCTCCCGAGCCGCCCTCGGTCTGGCTATTGCGCTCACAGGAGAGCTGGGAGGGGCCCTTAAGTTTTCCCCGCTGATCTATAGCTGAGAGAGCTGTGATCAGTCAAAAAACAGAGATGATGACGTCAGCTCTCCAAGATGGTGGCCGCTGGCTTCCTCTGTGGTCTGACCGATGTGGAGAACCGAATTGGATGGCTTCCTTCCCCGTCTCAAGCCCAGAATTCAGCTATGAGTACAGTATTTGCACAGCTGGCAGGAGCCTGCAGAATCCGTAGCGCTGTATCTTTGCGTTGTTATCTCATTGTCGCTTCCCAGCGAGCGCCGCAGACTCTGGCCGCGGGGCGATTTGCTTCCTACGCAGCGCGACCCTCCGTGCGGACAAATCTCTCGCGTTTGAGCTCTAGTAGCTGGTCCTTATGCGATGGAAATCCTTCCTCTAGGTTTCGGAGCACCTCAATTTTGCTGGAAATTCCTAACAAGCTAGCTTTTAGCCATTCTACCTTGTCTTTTTCCTGCTCAGTGACGCAGTACCCGGGGGTGCTGCACTCCCTTCGCAGCCATCTTGGAACTCTCTCCCTTTTTATTTTTTGAGACAGGGTCTCACTAAGTTGCTTATGGCTTCGATAAGTTGCTGAGGTTTGCCTTGAGTTTGTGATCCTTCTATCTTAACCTCCCAAGTCATCTCCTTTTATTTTTTACTGTATTAAATAACATTCCTAAAACTATATAAAGCACAAATATTTATTACATTTTAAAAGATTTTTTAAAAGATGGACACAATATCTTTACTTTATTTATTTATTTTTATGTGGTGCTGAGGATTGAACCCAGTCCTCAACGTGTGCGAGGCAAGGGCTATACCACTGAGCTATAACCCCAGCCCCTACATTTATTTTTAAAGATGCAAATAAAGCAGGATTTGACCAAACATGAACACTTCTTGCTACTGTTCTAATGTTCTCCATTTTAATGCAGGTCCTTTTCTGTTTACTTTATTTAGTTTTTGGTGCTGGGGTCCAACCAAGAGCTTTGTGCTTGCTAAGCTCCTGCTCTAACACTGCTTCCACCCCAGCTCCAGTGCAGGGACTGTACTATTTCTGCTAACCCTAATTCTAGTAGGCCCAAGGAGGCTATTTCTCTCTGATTTGTTTTAAAATATAGAATCAAGACTTCTCCAGAAATGAGCAGGGCTTCAGGGTTACTTGGTATCAAACATTCAAGACAGAAAATGTTTTAATTGATCAATAGTATCCCTTGAACAAGCCAATTATTCACCCTAATAAAAGAAAGGTGGTTGGTTGACAACTCCTTTGGTTTTTCAGAAACACTGAAATTGTGCTTAAAGACACACTGCAGAGCATCTTTTTCATGTGAAAGTTATCATTTACAGATAATATCTTTTGTTTAATTTCCCTATACATCCTTGAATGCTGAGTCTGGTTTCTTCATAAACCAGAGAAAGAAAACCTATCAGCACCTGTGTCCTATTTGGGCCAGCAAGATTTACCTTATGACCAGTATTCCCCCCATGTAGTTTTTAATATCAACTGAGCAATTTTTTCCTTAAGTCCTTGCCCTTTGAACCTATAACTTATACCCTTCCTAAATTTTAAAGAACACTTCACAATAATTAAATTTAATATGCAATAACTCTCCTAAATATCTTACAGCTTAATCTCTTCTGAGGACTAAAAAATGCTTAAAGAAAACATTCAAATCTTATATTATTCCTCTACAACCAAATAATCAAACTTTGGAGTCTTTTATGAAGTCATTTAATTCTCTGGCACTACTTTTATTCATAAATAAAAACATTCATACTATAAAAGCTATTAAATACTTCTTATTTAAAAAATCTTAACTCCAAAATATGTTTAAACAAAAATAAAATATGAGCTTTAAACACAGACATGATTTTTTTATCCATAACTTTTTTTTTTTTTTTTTGTATTGGGGATTGAATCTAGGGATGCTTTACCACTGAGCTACATTTCCAGTCCATTTTATTTTCTTGTTCTGAAACAAGATCTCAATAAGATTGCCCAGGCTAGCCTCAAAACATGCAATTTTCCTGCCTCAGCCTCCCAAATCACTGGGTTAGAGGTATATACCACTGTGCCTGGCTTCCATAACTCTTTAATGACAAAAAACATAACAACTCTTAAAGCTCAATTTTAGGTTATGTATGTAGAGTTTAAAAATAAAAATGTCAAAGAACTGATAATCTAGAGTAAATTTAGATTTACATATCTTTTAATTAATCATTGTCTGTTTCTTCATATCCCAATTTTTTTTCTTTTTTGTAGTAGTGGGGATTGAACCCAGAGTGTTCACATGCTAGGCAAATACTCTACCACTAAGCTATACCTCAGCCCCATATTCTGAATTTCTTTTTCCTCTCAGTAACCAAAATTAGAATAGTGAGTGTATTTGGCAAAGCATAATTTTTTAAAAATGTCAGCATAAATACTTTCTTGAATAGATAATGATCACAGCTTATTAAAATGAGCAGAACGCCAGGCACAGTGGCACACACCTGTAATTCCAGTGGCTCAGGAGGCTGAGGCAGGAAGATTGCAAGTTCAAAGCCAGCCTCAGCAAAAGTGAGGCACTAAGCAATTCAATGAGACCCTATCTCTAAATAAAATACAAAATAGGGCTGGGGATGTGGCTCAGTGGCCAAATGCTCCTGAGTTCAATACCTGGTATCCCCACCGCCCAAAAAATGATCAGAAATCAATCTAATAAAATCAGATATTTTTGTCAAAGAGAGGAGAATATTGTAGCCTTTTCAGTTGTAGCATTAGCACTCAATATTTGCCTTTTAAACTTCATATATAAAAGGAGTTGGAACTGATGTTCTAGTTCTATATTCAGACATTAGGTTTTAGGGAAAATTATACATAATAATATGATTAATGACTTTTTTCTTTGGTATTATAAATTCAGTTTAAAAATCAAATCATAATTATTAGAAAGCCACTATATCTCCTCTGTAAATAAAAAAATAATAATTCCAAAATGCTATATTTCTATGCTTTCTACAAGTGGTTTTTTATTTGTTTTGTTTTGGTTTGGTTTGGGTACTGGTGATTAAACCAGGGGCGCTTAGCCACTGAGCTACATCCCAGTCCTTTTTTATATTTTATTTAGTGCCAAAGTATCACTAATTGTTTAGGGCCTTGATAAATTGCTGAGACTAGCTTTGAACTCACTGTCCTCCTGTCTCAAGCCTCCCAAGCTGCTGGGATTATAGGCATGAGCCACCATGCTTAGCTCTACAAATTTAATAATATCTTTTTTTTATTGGTTGTTCAAAACATTACAAAGCTCTTGACATATCATATTTCATACATTAGATTCAAGTGGGTTATGAACTCCCATTTTTACCCCAAATACAGATTGCAGAATCACATCGGTTACACATCCACATTTTTACATAATGCCATATTAGTAACTGTTGTATTCTGCTACCTTTCCTATCCTCTACTATCTTAATCAGGTATGAGTATTGTGTTTCAAGAATCCACATTAGAGTAGGTAATAACAAGTACATGTTAGAACTTTCAAATTGTCCCACAACAAGTTTAAAGACAATTAAAGTAATTATATTTAAAGGAAAATATAAAGGTAACTAATGCTATAGATTAGAATTGCAGTTTCAAGAATAACTCTCAAGACCAGGGATGAGCCAGCACATCCTTTAGCATGCACAATGTCCTAGGTTCAATCCCAGGATCTCCCCACTCCAAGAATAATTCTCAATTTTACTCTTTTTGAGTCAAGTTGTAAGATGAGTACTAAAGAGATACTTTTTGTTTTTCCCTTTCACTAGTATTTGTTCACCTAAAAAAAGATGAATATATCCCCATCTGTAAAAACTTAAAGATAATAGAGATTTTAGTTATAGTTAGTTATTAGAGAGTATATAAACAAATTCAAATCCACTGAAATATAAGTCAAACTATCCTCCATCCCTTTATTCACAAGTACTCCTATTTCAGGCTCCTAACACTTCTTGTATATGTTCCTTTCTCTTTGTAACCATTGATCCTATTTCAGTCATTTTTCATCTCTTTCTTGAGCCACTGACTTCACTTCCTTAACATGATACTTTTTGTTATCCTTCTCCAATCTACCATCCATGTTGAGCCAGAGGTAAACTTTTGAAAAAATAATTCCAATCATGTCACACCTTAAACATTCTTCAATAGTTCCCCAACACTTTTAAAATAAAATATAAACACTCCAAGCTCCAGTCTCACATCTAGCATCCCATCCTCTCCTAAGCTCTGTGAGCCTACCATGTGCCAGGTACTGTACTCATGCATTACCTCCTTTCATTCTTACTACAAATTATTTTCCTCTTTTGACAGATGAGAAAACTGCAGTTTAAGGAGATGAATTGACTTGTTAGCATCAAGACTCAAACTAAAGCTTATGTTATTAAGCACTGCATAGCTTCTGTTTAGAACAGAATGTTAAATGAAAAACAGGATAGGAATAAAAATTGTTGATGGCTCTGATATATCCACTAGAAAAACTTACCATTGTAATCAGACTTACTCTTATGTTATTCCTTTTCAGGTAATACTCAACTTACATTCACTACCTTTTTCAAAGGCTACATGATGGTGTGTGTGATATGTTATGCTACATAACCTCTAGTATCTAAAGCTAAAGTTAGTGTCTTTAGAAATTTGGGTGTAAGTGGTTGGTAAAGTATGATGAAGCTTAAGCAGTGATTTTTTAAAAAGTTTTGCCACACAACAGAATCACTCAGAGAAGTTGGTAAAACCTTGGAACTCACCCTCAGTTTCTAATTTAGGAGGTCTGAGGTAGTATTTCTAATTATTTCCTCTGTGATACTAATGTTACTGGTCTGGCAACTACTTTGAGAACTGCTGGCTTATGGGAATCACATAGCACAACAAATGCTATTTGTTAGACATTTGCCTTCCTTTCTTCTCCTATTCTTATTACTCATGAACAGGAATTACAAAATCTTTCAAAGAATCACTACTCACAAAGAAAGAACAATGTAAGACTTTAAATCAGATACTCATTCACACTGGCAGAACACATTTCTTTTTCCATTTATTTTTATCTTGTTTAAATCCAAAATAGTAGTACTTTACGATAAGAAACAGATACAATAAAATTTCTGCTTGAAAAATAATTATAACATATAAACTGCCTTTTCGTGATTTAAAATTTTGAGTTTCCCTGAAAAAGAATATCTCCTGCTATTCCATATATAAATTCAGAAGAATGAATTTCAGAGTAAACATGAAAGCAAGAATTACCACTTCATGTGTTCCAGAATGTTCACAATCAGAAATGTATCACCTGACTATAATACAGGAACTTTCTAGATAACTGGATGTAGCATAAAGATTAATGCTTTGCTTCCATTAACTGAACCTTTTTTATTGTGCCAGACATTTTTACAGAGGTGAATCAGAAGACCTGCTCTTCATCCCAGCTCTCAACCTAATGAGCATGATCATTCTGAATTACTGATTTAGCCTTTCTAAGCCTCGGTTTCCTTATCAGCAAAAAAGGAATAATATCACATTTCCCATTTCCATAAACATAGGATATTATTTTCATCATATCAGATAAATGACATTTCTTGCCTATAAAATTAAATTGGCTATTGCTACCAATAGTTGTGCTGCTCTCCATTATTAAGTGTATCAACTTGCTATAACATTCTTTACTTATTCTATTGATTTTGTCTGAATCCTCACTTTAAACCTTTCTGAGAAAAAAAAAAAAACAAGCTTAACGATATTAGATCTTCAACAAGGCAGTCAATGTCACAGATAAAAAGGGGACATCATGAAACAAATTGAATCATGAATGCAAGGTGTGAACCTTGTTTGGACCCCATTGAAAAAGTCAATCAAGATAATCAAGACAACATTGACATATACTAGGAAACTGATACTATGGAATCATGTTAATTTTGTTACATTTTGTTAACTAATGAAATGTCCTCATTGTTTATAGAAACACATATTGAAGTATTCAGGGATAAAAGATCATTATATTAGGAATTTGCTTGCAAATATATCAGCAAAAAAACAAAAAAAAGAAGAAGAAGAAGATATGGCAAAGGCTGGGGATATTGCTCAGGGGCAGAGTATTGATCCAGCATGAGCAAGGCCCTAGGTTCAATCCCCATCACTAAAAAAAAAAATATATATATATATATGACAAAATTTTTATTACTGTTAAATTTAGATGCTGAGAACATAGAAGTTTCCTATAAATTATTTTTACTTTTATGTACTTTGAAGATTTACATAATTAAAAGTTAAAAATACAATATTAGATTTATAGCAACTAAACCCTAAATGTAACTAAATAAAATATGTAAACTTTTTTGATGAGAGTATAATTCATTAAAGAGTCATGGTATGAAAACTAAATGTTAATGATTCATAAAAAACAGTATGATAAAGACACATTTCTTATTAGTAAGCTTACCTCCGGTGCAGCGACTCTGAAAATTTAAGGCTGGCATAAATAAATTCTTTAACTTGAATGTATATATGAGGCACTGACTGAGACATAGGGAATTTTTTGGGGAAAGATTGCTGTAGAAAGAGAAAGTAAATATTGTTTTTGAAAATTTTGAAAAAGTCATTCTAATCATTACAAAATATAAAAATTAAATTGACCTCATATTTGAATTAATAGTAAATAATTACATAAATTCTATTGCTGCTTTTCTATTTTATTTTTTATATTTTAAAGAAATCCAAAATAATTCTGAAAAAACTGCAGCAATTTAATCTTATACTTAAAATCATTTTAGTATACTTCCAACAAGCAGAGACAGCACATATCAATACCTCTTTGTGTTCTGATGATGAGCATTGTACAGAAAAAATCTAATAGCTTACTACTTTGTATCCATAATAATTGTATACCTTCCATGATCTCATACTCCCCTGATTTCAATGACCATGCAAATGTCAGTATTTCCCAAATCTACAATTCCAGATTGAATCTTTCTCTTAATGTCCAAATCCGTATATCTAACTACCTACTGGACACTCCCATTTGGCTGTACTATTTCAGACACAATAGATCCAAAAGTGAAATGATCATCTCTTTTTTTTTTCAAAACCTGCTCCTTTTGTGTTTCCCATCATAGTGAATGCCACCACTATTCAAGATAGAAATTTAGTTATTATACTTGACTTCTTTTATTTTCCTTATCCCTCATAAGCAAATAACTATCAGCTTCTGTTGTTCAACTTCCTAATTATCTCCTAAGTCAGGTTCCACAACCATAGCCCCTATTCAGGTCACCAACCCCTCTCATTTGGATAACTGTAAAAATGTCTTAGCTAGACTCCCTGCTACCAGTCTTACTCTTTCCAATCATCACAGGTTAGCCAGAATGATATTCCTAAAGAACAAATCTAATTATGTTGTTACTGCTTAAAACTTTTCAGTGACTTGACTCTGAGGCTAAACTCTCCAACATTATTGACAAGGGCTATTATGGTCTGACCCTTTCTATTTCTCCAATTACATTTCTTTCTTTCTTTTTTGGGGGGCTACAGAGGATCTAACCCAGGACCACTTTACCACTGAGCTACATTCCCAGCCATTTTTTATGTTTTATTTTGAGACAGGGTCTCACTAAGTAGTTGAGGCTAGCCTCGAACTTGCAATCTTCCTGAGTCACGAGGATTACAGGCATCTTCCAATTACATTTCTGGATCTTCATCTACTAAACTTCATCAACTGTACTTTACAGAATTACAGCCTTTCTACATGCAGAAATGATTTTTCTAAATTAGGAGCTTAATCTAAAGAATAAATGAATATATTGGAAGCTCCTCACAAGAAAATTTTATTTTAAACTATAAATCTACTTAGAATTATTTAGCATAACTGGAAAGGACAGTAAACATCACTCAGTTCTACCTCATTTGACAGATTAGATTAGGCCCTAATACCCAAATAAGGTAAATCACTTGGCCATAGTAAGCTACAAGCAGAGCTAATGTGCGAATCCAGCCTGGGTCCGTGCTTTATTTCAGTAGCAGGTGAGGGTGGGTACTGAGGATTGAACCCAGGGGTACTTTACGACTAAGTTATATCCCTTGTGCTTATTTTTTATTTTGAGACAGGGCGTCACTAAGTTGCTAAGACTGGCCTCAAACTTGTTATCCTCCTGTCTCAGCCTCTCAAGTCACTGGATTATAGGTGTGCACCACCACACCTGGCTGGTTCAGTGCTCTTGACACAGATGCTATAGTCTGAATAAACTCCTTACCAGTAACTACAAACAAAAGAAAACAAAACCAAGCCATGAGAGGGAGAATATTCTAGTAATGTTTCTTGACACAGGGACAACTCTGGGACTTTAAAAAATATAGAATTAGAAGAATTATTCTGATCTTTTAGTGATGTTAGCTATAATCTAAAAGCTATGCATTTGTTTTTTTCTATATTTAGTGATTATTACACATTTATGACTAAGTTGTACATAAAAATATGACAAAAATTTACAGTCACAATTCACTCTGAATTCAGTCTTGCTTATTCTGACAATAAAGATATAGAAAATAAGCAGGTGCATGCCTGTAATCCCAGCAGATAAGGAGGCTGAAGGAGACAAGAAGATCACAAGCTCAAAGCCATTATCAGCAACTTAGCAAGGCCCTGTCTCAAAATAAAAAAGGGCTGGGGATATGGCTCAGTGGTTAAGTACACCTGGGTTCAAACCCTGATACCATACACAAAAAAAGTAGGAAAGCACTGAATTTATAAAGAACTGAAAAAAATAAGAAGCAAAAACAAAAATAAAGAAAATAAAAGAGGTGACAGCTGCAGGAAATATGCTATTTATTTCTCATAAGATTTGAGTCTCTCCAGCAACACTGGATAAGTGTAAGTGTGTGTGTGTGTGTGTGTGTGTGTGTATGCACTCATGTGTATCCCAGAATATCCCTCATATTGATCTACTTCCTTTCTCTACCTTCTCTTTTATTTAGGTATCTTGACTCTAAAAATATATCCCTTCTTCCAGAGGAAATATGCAAGGAGCTACTGCCTTCATGTACCTTTTACTTAACCAAAATAAAATTTTTATAGCACTATACTTCCTTTAAAAAGCCACAATAAGATCTTCCACAGTGCTGAATATTTCAAAGAAATTCTCTTCTCTTTCCCTCGATATAGTCTTATTAAAATAATTCATTCAACATTTAGTACATATAACTTGGAATTCACTCATCGTAAGTACTTGCCATAAGAATTCACTTAACATTTGGGATAACATTTCCTTCTAGCATCCCCAGGAAAGCCCTTCTTCTTTTCATCAAAATAGTAGAATAATAGCATAATCTTTAAAAGTTAACAAAATATAAATAATTTTCTCAAATAACACAACCAAAAAATTGTTCCAAAAAGCCATTCTTACTTACAATATCAGGTTAATTTTATGTCATAATACAGATCATGAATTTATTTTTTTAATTCTTAAATTAAAAACTAATTCATACCTTCTCAAGGTCTGGATCTTGAAAGGGAAACTTGCTGGTGACTATTTTATATTCTTCTTCACTGACAATAGGGATGGGGCTATAATTATCTTCTTCAAAAATATCCCTGTTAAGAAAGGAGAATTAAAAAATTATTAGAAAATATATCATTAAAGCATTATAAGACAGTATCTTAAGAGCCCAACTACAACAAAAGCATTTTTATTTGTCAGTTATAAGTCCAAATAGGAAAATACTGTCTAATCATCTACAATTCTAAAATCCAGTATAAGTCTTGTCTCTCAAAATTCATGTGTTATATCCTGTCAGTACTTTTAGTTTTCTAGTCTAGAACAATTCTTAAGATATAGTCTGAACAAGAAGTTCATCATTGGCATTAAAAACATATCCACGAGATGAAGCATATTCAAATCAGATTTTTAAAAATATTTTCAGTTGTAGATGAACATAATACCTTTAATTAATTAATTAATTTTTATGTGGTGGTGAGAATTGAAACCAGTGCCTCATATGTGTGAGACAAGCGCTCTACCACTAGCCAGAACCCCAAGACCAATCAGATTTTTTGATACAGACAGTTTTCAAATTGTCTTGTGCCTTCTCTCTTCCCAACTAGACCACAAGCACTTGATGAACTAAATACTATATTTATTTAGTCTCTCATAATGTTGTGATTATAAAGGACCTTTTATAGTTAGTGAGACAGAGACATGTACTACTGATCACCTATTCATGTGCTCCCCTACACAGCCCCCCTACAGTTAGGAAGGACCACATAACTAATTGTTGTCACTGGCTATGAACGGAAGGGATACTTTTAGTCTAAAGTATTTATGAGCCAACTGTGTAACCCTCCTCCCCATAATGACAAGGGAAGCAATATGTTGAGGAGACATAATCACAAATATAAATAGCTAAACTCACTGTAGACTTCAGTATAAATAAGAAATTGTCTGTGTAGAGATTTGGGGGGTTTTGTTGTTTTTCTGTAGCTGCAGCATAATACAGCCTATCCTAAGGTAGCTGCTGCTGTTCAATTAGTTATATATATATTTATTTGTAGATGGACACAATATCCTTATTTATTTATTTTTATGTGGTGCTGAAGACTGAACCCAGTGCCTCACATGTGCGAGGCAGGCGCTCTACTACTGAACTACATCCCATCCCCAGTAACTTATTTTTATTCAACAATTTGGTTAAATATTTACTATACCTAGTATATTCTAGGCTTTGAACTGTGATGAAAATTCCTTACTTCATAAAGATAAAAGCAAGATCCTGGCCAGGCATGGTGGTGCACACCTATAATCCCCATGGCTCGGGAAGCTGAGGCAGGAGGATAGCAAGTTCAAAGCCAGCCTTGGCAAGAGCGAGGCATTAAGCAACTCAGTGAGACTCTGTCTCTAAATAAAATACAAAATACAACTGAGGATGTGGCTCAGTGGTTGAGTGCCCCTGAGTTCAATCCCTAGCACCGCTCCCCCACAAAAAGCCAGATCCCTGTCCTTGAACCAAATACAAGAGACAGATATACAAATTATGTTTAAAATGAGATGTGTACATATAATAGAGAGTTACAAGAATCAAAAACAGGACAAGGGAAGAAGTAACTATGAGAGCAGGTGGAGGAATATCTCATGGAAAATTCTACAGAAGAGCTATGGGCTCTGTAGATGAAAGATGAAAAGAAACACTACTGATGAGATTATGGGAGAAAAGCATTTGGGACAGAAGAAACATACGTTCAAAGGCATAAAGAGTGAAAAAGTATAAATATCAGGTGGTGTCAAACAATAGGTATTGAGATATTGCCGGAGTCTAAAGTTTATTAGGCATATGTTGAAAGACGAGGTTGAGCAGCTTGACAAACTCAGGCACATTGACTTTATCCTTGAGGTAATAAAGGTTTTAAGAAGGAGAATCTCATAGGAAGATTGCTACTATATGGGAGAACAAATTGGAAAAAGGGCAATAATGAGTACAAAAAGACCAGTTAGAAAGACTGAGGAATAACCTAAATAAAAGGTGAGGAGGGTTTGACTTAAAACTATAGTAGAGAAAGCAGAAAAAAGGTAGCATAAACAGTGTTTTTTTAAAAGTAGAATATACAGGACCTAAAATTAAATAGGATTGTGGAAGAGAATATATTTATGACAAATCTGGTTTCTAGAGAGGGTAAATGAATAAATGAGACATTTTGTTGAGGTAAGGCACATAGAGAAATGTGTGGTTTGGGTAGTGGATGATGTCCAGTTGATAAAAATTTATTCTTAGGTCTTAATAACAGGATAGAAATATAGACATGGGTTTGTAAATCATGATGGCACACAAAGTAAGGCATAGCTCACTTAAAACATAGTGAGAAGCTTCCATTTATTCTGCTACATTCTAAATATTGTTTAAAAATAAAGTCAAAAGATTAAAAAGCAAGTTATAGGACTGAAGTTATAGCACCAAATTCTACAAACATACAATGAGGGCCTATTCTGTGCAAAACAGTGCATTAGGGCTAAGTAATCAAGAATATATAAATAGCTCTACAACATTTGTCTGGGCAATGATATTTTGGATATAATCTTAAAAGCACAAATAACAAAAGCATAAGTAGACAAATGGGACTACATCAAACTAAAAAGCTTCTGCACAGCACAGGAAACAAGAGTGAAGAAACAACTTAGGAGAAAATAGTTGCTAATATACATCTGATAAATCTGCTAAGAGATTAATATAAAAAAATAAAAGGAACTCAACAGCAAGAAAGAAAATGTGATACATATATACAATGGAACCATTTGACCTTAAAAATAAAGGAAATTCTGTCACTTGCAATAAAAATGAATAAACTTTTAGGATATAAGTGAGATAAACCAGGCAAAGAAAGACAAGTACTAAGGATCTCACTTGCTTATAGAATCTTAAAAAAACCAAACTCATAAAAAGTAGAGAGTAGAATAGTGGTTACTGGAGGGTGGTTACCCCTTACTAGAGACAGGGGTGAGATGAAATGTTGGTCAAAGGGTATGAAGTTGCAGTTAGAGAGGAAGAATAAGTTTTTGAGATCTGTTGCACAGCAAGGTGACTATAATTAATTATGTGGCGTGTATTTCCAAACAGCTAAGAGAGTAGATTTTAAATACTTGCACTACAAAAAAGTATGTATATAAGATGATGAGTATAACTGGGCATGGTGGCTTAGGAGGCTGAGGCAGGAGGAGCAAAGTCAGCCTCAGCAACATATCAAGGCCCTAAGCAACTTAGCAAGCAAGACCCTATCTCAAAAGAAAAAATAAAACAAGGGGCTGGGTATGTGCTCAGTGATTAAGCACCCCTGGATCCAATTCCTGGTACCAAAAATACACACACACACACACACACACACACACACACAATGGGTATGTTAGTTTGATTTAATCATCAATAATATATTATTAAAACATCACATTATGTTCCATAAATATAAACAATTATTATTTGTCAACTAAGAATGATAAATAAATAGCCAGGTGTGGTGGAACACACCTGCAATTCCAGCAGCTTCAGGGGCTAAGGCAGGAAGATTGCAAGTTCAAGGTCAGCCTCAGCAACTTAGTAAGACCCTGTTCCAAAATAAAAAAATTAAAATGGGCTGGGGAAGGGGCTCAATGTTTAAGCGCCCCTCGATACAATCACTGGTGGTAATTAATAATAATAATAATAATAAATAAAAAGCATGGGTATATAAAATGTATAAAAATTAATAAAACATTGGTACTCACAATGTAGTCAGAGAGAACTACATATAGATAAAGTATACTAGTAGTGAAATTATAAATTCTGCCATGGATACGGTTGAGTTTTAATTATTCAGTACTGATGAAAATTTTTACTTTTCCCCCCATTTTACTGTTAGATTGTTAATTCACTACTTGTAAAATATTTGAAGATATAAATCAGGGTAAGTCAAGCCAAGCTAAAACTTTACTATTTCCAAAAAATTTAGGCAAAAAATGTGACCTACGATGATGTTGAGAATTATGTATTACAATCTGTAAACTATCATTTGTTCTCCTCCACTATTACTTTGAAGAATAAAGTTCATCTTAACTCTATTTGAATGAACTCCTTAGCTTTCCAAAGAAAAGGTACTTCCTAATTTCCTTAATTTGGGGGAGTAATGTCACTGCTAGAAGTCTTTAGATAAAAGAGAATGGCTGGCTCAATATAATCCAGCAACAATTATAAAATCTCAAACTTTCTTCTGAAGAGGCCAAATAAATAACAACTCTAAGATTTTACAAGTATAAAGGTATTATATAATGGGGCTAGAGTTGTGGCTCAGTGGTAGAGCACTTGCCTAGCACTTGCAGGGCCCTGGGTTCGATCCTTAGCACCAAAAAAAAAATAAATAAATGAAATAAAGGTATTAAAAAAGATATTATATCACATCATATCATAGTATATGTTATAGATAACTGCCTCTATTAATGAGCACTATTGTTATCTCTTAAATAATATAAAAAATTGATGATAATAATATGGACTTATCAGTATTGTCAATTATTTCTACCAAGACATCATCTTGACAGTATTACTCCTAAAATGTTAACACAATAAGCTCAAATAAGAATCTATTTAGTTTATTTTAATATAAATGTATCATCTTATAAATATGATACAATGTAAATATAATTTTAATATGTGTATCACCAATTAATAAGATTTCTATTATAGAATTCGGAAGGTTAATTTCCCTACAAACTGTTGGGGTAAGTGTTAAGCTGGTATTTTTAATTTAAAATCATCAGACATTATCGACATATTACTTTTATCATATTTTGGACAACCTAGAAGATCTCAAGATTGATTTTTTTTTCTGAAAGAGAAAGAGAGGGAGGGAAAGAATGAGAAAAGGAGGAACAAAGTAAAAAGGAAGAGAGAAGACAGGAAGGTAGGAAGAGGGAGGGAGGAAAGCTTTCAGTAAGTAAAAGCAAGGCAGATTTCTCTTTTCATGGCAATGCAAAGTCTCACAGATATTAAAATACTTTAATCCATGTCTTCAGGTAAGTGGTTATATAGTAAAGGCAATTTTCCTATTTAGAGTCTACACAATTCTTAATCTCCTTAGGTTATTTGTTAAAAAAAAATTTTCCCCAAACCAAATTTAATGGCTATAAATTTCAGTTTCGTATATGAAATTCCTTTGAATATTCATAGACTTTTAGGTATCTAATTATTTGCTGAAAATCACAGATATTAGAACTAAAAGTAAGTATAATTAAAAATTGATTCTAAATGGTATAGTCACTATAGAAGACAGTATGGCAGTTTCTCAAAAAATGAAAGCTATATTTACTGTATCCTGGGTATAAACTCAAAAAGATTAAAAGTAGGAACTCAAACAGATATATGTATAGCATTACTCACAATAGCTAAAAAATAGAAATAACATAAATGTCCATCAACAAGTGAATGGAAAAACAACATGTGGTAAAAAGAAACAATGGAACATTATTCAGCCTTAAAAAGGAATGAAATTCTAATTAATATATTCACTGTGAATGAACCTTCATGATATTATGCTAAGTAAAATGATCCAGACACAAAAGGACAAATATTATATGGTTCCACTTACATGAGTTACCTAAAACAGTTAAATTTTAGAGATAAATGAAATTTTAGAGGACGGTGGTACTGCCAGGTGCTGAGAAAAGATGAAATGGGAGTTATTGTCTAGTGGGTACAGAATTACTGTTTGAGAAAATAAAAAGTTTCTAGAGATAGATGGTGGCAATGGTTGCAACAAGGTAAATGTACTTAACAACACTGACCTGTACATTTTAAAATGATTAAAATGGTCAATTTTATGTGTACTTTACCATATTAGAAATTGATTATAAGCATTTTGGGGGGCTATATGCAAAATAAATTGATTGAGCATTTGACAAACTTATTCATTACATTAAGGCACATGGCTTAGACTAACCTGAAAACTCCAGCCCATTTCTTAAGCAGTGTTTCATTGTATTGATCTCTTATTTCAAATAAAAGGTCAAAAAGTCGGTTCACTGGAAAACCATAACCCTAAAATACCAAAAAAGAAACAAAAAAGCAGATAAACAAATGTATAAAAATATTTATAAAAAATGGTGGGAACACTAAAGAATCATTTGGAAGATTCACTAAAGCATATTGTACGTCACTCTGAAAGCATACAATGATTTTTAAACTTTCTACCGAATTGCATTAAGATAGAGGTCCAGAAAGAGTTTTAAAGGACTGGAAAATTTTTTCTACTTCTCTCTTTTCAGTCAGGACTTCAGCGTTAGCCTCAAAATGTATTAAAGAGTCAAGATGGGAAAGAGTTCAAGATTAATGTTCTACATAGCTGTGTACCTAAAGAGTAAACAAGAGGAAAAAGAACAAAGTTGTCTGGAAAATGGTGACTTCCTTTTGTACCTTCAATTTCAGATTTACTTTTTTGCTTATAAGGCAAATTTGTATCTTTCCATTAATTACATATGTACTCCCTAAACTTTAGTCCTTTATACTCCAAGCTCACTGAAATCCTACCCATTCTGGGGCCAGACATCTTTTCTTACATCTTTTCTTACTTTGCAGAGTTGTCCCTTTTCCTCCCCAAGGTTTTTCCTTCATCTCTGTTCTTGATTTTATCTCTTTCTGTAAGAACTATTCCATGGATTATCTACTTATTCTATTATGTCTTCAGTTTTCCCTAGCTCCTTTCCCTTAGCTAAATAAACATGCTAAATTGTCTCCCATCTTTAAACTAAGAACAACAAAGAGACCAAAAAAGTCCTCTCTGAAATTTCTGTGGTTCCTAGGTGTTTCCCTTTCGCTTCTTTTATGGCCACCCCTAATGCATAATTCCCATTCCTACTCCTTTATTTAAACTGCTCAACAATGTGAAAGATTATCTCCTAAATATAAAATTCCATGATCTCAAGGGAGACCTCTTCCTTGAAACTCCTCTGCTTTGAATTCTGTAACACCACCTTACTCTCTTTGTTCTTTCCATCTATAAACAATCCTTCCAGTTCCTTGTTTAATTTCTATCACTGTCTTTCTACCTTTTCTTTTAATTCTCTAGAGCAATATTAACTCTAATGACTTTAATCACTATTTTTCTGATTATTCTGAGTCCATATGTCTAGCTAGACCTCTCTAAATTCCAGACAATTAATTCCAATAAATTACAACATCTTGTTAGAAAATCCACTCAGTTAGCCAACAATCACATTAAAAATAACTTATTTTCTCCCTTTCTAACTAAACCATGTGCCTTCTTACTTTCTATCTATGGTAATAATTCTATCATCAATACAGTTTTTCAAGAGAAAAACTTTAAAATCACCTAAACTCCCTTATATATATTTAATCAGTCACCAAAAACTTTTCATTTTCCCTCCTTCACAAATCTCCTTCAAATCTTTCGTTCTTCTAGAAATATTCCCAGCATAACTGAATTATTTCAGGTCCTTCACATCTCCTGCATAGGCCATTGTAAGGGTTTCCTAAACTAAAATCACACCCACCTATTTCAACTGAATAGATTCTCAACCCTCAAAATTACCAACCATTCAAAAGTGCAAACCCAATCATACCATTCCCCCTAAAATGTAAAAAAGATTTACTAAACTCCCTCCCACAAGACCTGCCACAATCTAATTTAAACTACTTCATCAATTTCATCACCACTATTTGTATTTCCTTGCTCATACCCACATACTAGTTTCTAACATAATCAAGCTGCTAAATCAGTCTCTAATTCACCATCCCAAACTAGATCTATAGTTTGCACATGCTTTTCTCTTAATGTCCTTTCCTTCCTATCAGCTTGCTGAACTCATCCTTTAAAATCTAGCTCAAATTTCAACTCTCTGTATATAGCTTTCCCCAACTCCTGGAATCAAAATTAGTCATTCTATCTTCTATGAGCCTAGTGCTCTTTAACATATTGTTTTATTATATTGCTTATTAAATTCATTATTTGTTTACAAGTAAATTGAATTTATTAAAACCAAGGATTTTTTATGTCCATACTTTCTTACTAATTTCTATGGCTCCACCATTTTATATATCAAATAACTGCTAAAAGGATGCTTAAGAAGTGTTAATGAATAAATCAATCTATGTTTACTTTCAATTTGCCTAACAGTTAGTAAGCAGAACTAGAAATGTGCTGGTGTTACTTTTTACTTTATTGTTTAGTCACCTTGTTTTAAATGATAAAACACTGGTACTTTAAAAAGCAAAATTTCCTTAAGATGGCCAATTTAAAAAACTAAAAATTAGTTGGGTGCAGTGGTACATGCTTGTAATCCCTGCTACCTGGGCAGCTGAGACAGAAGGATTACAAGTTCCAGATAAGCTTCAACAATTTTATGAGACTTTGTCTCAAGATAAAAAACATTAGAAGGAGTGGGGATGCAGCTCATGATAAAGCACCCCTAGATTGAATCCCTAGTATCAGAAAAAAATTATGACATTCCTTAACTGGTTTTAATGAAAAAGACAGGTCCATTCTTCAATAGGTTTAAATTTAAAAGCCAAATAAAAATCCTCCAAATAATAAGTCTGTCAATTTTCAGCAAAATGAAAACTGCAGCATTTCTGAATAAGTGAAAAGGACTGGTGTCCTCCTTAATCTTATTTTAAAGTAGTAAGATTAGAAAGGTATCCTTGGCAAGGGTTTACATAACCATCACTGCTGCTTTTCCAATGCAACAATTTTCCAATTTTCTTTGATTTCCTGCAAAGGTCCTTAGAACCATGTCAAATACTCTAGATTTAGTTGTTCTCAAAGTGCCAATCCAAAAACTGTTTGTAATGATCTACAAAGAGATAAGGAGCTTGTACCAGAAGATAAATCAATGTTGTTAAACTACACTGACAAATTATCACCCATAGCAAGATGCCAATTGACCTAAACACTGTACTTAATAATATAGTTAATGCACATTAAATATAGCTGTTTCATACTTACAAAAATGCTAGCCTGTGTTTAATAAAAAAAGTTAATTCTAACCATAAAATCCCATAAGTTTAAGCATAAAACAAAATGCAATCAATTCTCTGTTATTTTAGAAGGAAGTGGTATGAATAGTTTGAGGTAATAGGAGAATGCTAATACATAAGTAAACATTTATTACTACCTATTTACTACCATTAATCCACAATAAAATAAATGAGCATGCTCTGTATTTTGTATGTCTTTAAGTGCTCAAAACAGCCATTAATTGAACGTTAGGTTATTACTCACCTGCAAAGTATCTGCAAAAATTACAATAAGATTCTTCAGCTCCAGAACAAGATCAGGATCAGTGCAATAAGACTGAGGGAACAAGGATGGGTTAGTGTGGAGATGGAAACACAACACAGGGTGGGAAGGTGGGGGGAAGACAGAGACATTTAATTAAAAATTAAGAAATAAGAACCCCAAAAAAGTTTCTTTTAATTTAACAGACTTCACAATAAAATTAAAATCTTTATTAGTCAGATCCACAGCTGGCTTCTTCTACTTGGTATAAATTTTTAGGGAGATATTTAAAGTAACTGTATTTTTTTCTGAAATTTGCACATGATAAACCTTGGACAAAACAATAATACTTATATTTCTAAAACTTTTTAAGATTTTAAGAAACTAGTTATTTTAAACTGACACAATGGATTTAATATAGACCATGCATTTTTAGTTTTCATTCATTTATTCCCCCTCTTATAAAAAGATATAATGTATTATTTTTTTCTAACATAAGAATAACAATTAAAATATCTGGGATTATTTTTTAACAGCATTTAATGAGATTCTGAACGTGATATATTGCATTTAATAATATAATTTAACATTTAATGTCATGGGATTAATAGGAAACATACCATAATTTTATATACTTAGAGCTGATCTGATAAAATGTATTATTCAGTGGTAGAGCACTTCCCTATTACGTGTGAGGTCCTGGGTTTGATCCCCAGCACCCACCCCCACCCCCCCAAAAAAAGTATTACTCTTTATTAATATGTCAGAAAAAGTTCCAGTTCATAGGATAGTGCATCTAGATTCCTGATAAATAAAAATGTAGTGTGTTTACAATCTAAATATTATATATGATAATTAATCCTCCCTCAAGATATTTTAAATCTCTATTTAATCAATAATAAAATTATTATAAATATCAGATTATAAAATTTGAATACGGTGATATTTTACTGAGGGTTAGTAAACTAAGACAGTTTAGACTATCTTATTAAAGTCTACAGTGACCAATTTTTAATTTCAATCTTGCTTATGACACTAACATATTTATGATTTCCACAAAAAGCCTTAGGAAAATATTTTCTCAATTTTAGTCCATAAAAACTTCTCATTACACAAAGGTTCATTATTTCAAATGAGTTTAACTTTTTAAAACTGAAAATTTTTCATAAATTCATAATTGTAGTGTACTACTGCAAATTATAAACATTGAAAAACAAGTTCTATTGAGTTTTAATGGTGGAGCTTATTTTGGAAACAAAGAATTTGGAATGATAATTAAAAATCCTTTCTTCATGGTGCTTTTCAGTGATCCAATAAAGAGGTCAGTTGAGACTAATGAGACCCAGCTTAATTCTTCATTTTCTATAATGCTAGAATAAAAATGTCTTGGGAAGCCGCCGTCAGTTGCAAAATCCAGAGTGATATTACCAGAAACATAAAGGCCTAACATTACTGCTTTCAAACTGAAGAAATTACCAAAATGCAGAAAGATGGAAGTACAGTCTTCCTCTGAATTGTGTAACTCCAAAGTTCTTGAAGTAACTGAATTAAAATTTTAGTAACAAAAATTGTCTGACTTACTGAATGAGCTCTAAGGACAGCAATTATCTTTGAGAGGGCCATGTTCCAAAGTTCATCAGTGTATGCCCTGGTTACTAATCCTTGAGTCACATGTAAAATGTGATCTTCCACAACAAAGAACCTAGAATAGTAATTATCAACACAGCATGTGTTAAAAAAAAATTTTTTTAAAGCCCAAATAGAAAATGTTTATTTCTTATGTTTAACATAATTAAAATTAATAATAGTTACTTTCATATTAGATACATACCCTACAATTTGAGTGAAATATCTTCTATAGCCATCAACTGTTTCATGCTTTAAATGAAAAACAAAAATCAATTTAAACCAATAAATACCAGTGATATAAAAGTTCCAAGTCACTACAACTTCACTAACAAATATTTATTGACAGCCTACTGTATGCTACATATATTTTTAGGTATCAGAAATACACATGTAAATAACAAAAAATGCTTACATATGAAAGAAGGTAAGACATTAAATAAGTTAAAAGTAAATAGGATTTCAGAACCCCCCTCTCAGCACCCAAGTTGAAGCTACCATCATCTCTTACTTGGTTAACACATCATTTTCCTACCTAGTCTCCCTAGCTTCCACCCTTGTCCCCCCATCATGTAGCTGCAGGATAATGCTTTTCAAACAATAATCAGAACATTACATCTTCTGCCAAAAAGAACTTTTAGTGCCTGATGCAGTGGCATACACCTGTAATCCCAGTACTCAGGAGGTTGAGGCAGGAGGATTTTGAGTTCAAAGCTAGCCTCAGCAAAAGTGAGATGCTAAGCAACTCAGTGAGACCCTGTCTCTAAACAAAAATACAAAATATGGCTGGGGATGTGGCTCAGAGGTCACGTGCCCCTGAGTTCAACCCCCAGTAACTTCCCCGGCCAATAAAAACCTTTTAGTGCCTTTTCATATAACAAGTTTAACTTCTTAAAAATAGTCTACATTTACCCATTGTTTAACATTTTTAACAAAAGGCATAAAAGAAAACATTTGATCACCTGACTTGTCATTGATAAAAACTTGCTGGTAGAAATATTTCATATTTCTATTGGTCAAATTATATATCTGCATATTTCATAAATGTGATCAAATTTTCAAACTTCTGGGTCTTTTTTTTTCAATTTTTGCAGGGAGAAGGCTGTTAATACCTTCTAACTTAAAAAAATACTATGCTCAGAAACTATAGTTTACAATGACACCAAATGTTTGATATTCCTTGATACTTGCTTTATTCTATACAGAATGTAATTAAAATTTTTTTTATTATCCCATGTGTACTCTAAAAGAGTATATATACGTTTGTGCAACTGTTGAAATAGGGTTCTCTATGTTCCATTAGATCAAACCTCTTAAGCATACTGTATATTCTTACTGGCACTCTGTCCACTTGGCTTTCAAGATACTGAGACAACTGAAAATCTACTATGCTTGTGGATTTTTCCACTTCTCCTTGTAATTATGGCAAATTTGCTTTAAATATTTCCAATCAATGTTATTAAGTGCACACAGGTTTATAATTATAATTTTTAACAACTCTAAGACACATATATATTTTATTTTTTTATCATTATAGGCTTTATCTTGTATTATATGAAAGTATATACTTGGTTTTTATTCCTTTAGAAATTACCCTAAACACCACATTATATATCTGTAAGTAATCAAACTCTAAAATTAGTCAAACATTTTTGCTGCTCTTCTGGACAATTCAGATACTTTCATTAACTCCAATCTCATTCTAATGTTATTATTTTGTATTTTAATTCCATCTTAAATCCATAATATCTTATTGAAAATTTTGTACCATCAACATAGGTTTATCTACATATTTATACTTTCTTCACTATTCATTCCTTCTCACATCTCCTATCTTCCACATGGTCTCACTTTCCTTTTTCCTTTTCTTTTAAATTTTCCTTAAGTTCTGCTTTTCTTTGTTTAAAATATGTATCTTTGAACTTGTTTCCTAGGTTGACAGTTATTTTTGTTCAGCACTGATAATATTTCATTGTCTTGTTTACTTGATAATAATCTCTTCTGAGTATTTTAAGATTGATTTATCTTTGTTTTTATGTCCAGTTTATTGGCATATAATTTACATAGCATAAAACCAACTCTTTTTCTACAGAGTTCACTAAATTTTGACAGATGTCGACAGTTGTGTAATCACTACCAAAATCAAGAAGTATAACTAGATTTCCAGCTCATAAAGTTTCTTTATACCCTTTTGCAGTGAACTATTTTGCCCAACTCCCAGCCTTTGACCACCACTAATCCCATTCTGTCCCACAGTTTTGCCTTTTCAAAAATGTCAAATAACATAACTTCATTATCTAATTTTCTTACTCAGAATAATGCTTTTGAAGTATATCCATTTATCTATGTTTATCAATTACTTTTTATTGCTGAGAAGTATTTCATTATATGAATATGCAACAATTTGTTTATCTACTCATGTGGATTAACCAACTAGTTATCAACTAGTTCACAGAAATTCAGGTTGGTTCAAGTTTTGACATTTATTAATAAAACTACTATAAACATTCACATATGAACCACTGTATAAAAACATATTTTCATTTCTTCTGAGTAAAAATCTAGGATTGGGGATGTAGGGTTTTATGATAATTCATTATCTTAAATTGCCAGACTGTTTTCCAAAGTGGCAGTGTAATTTCTATACCCACCACAGTATAATAGAATTCTAACTGTTCTACATTCTCATCAGCACTTGGTATTATCAACTTTTTTAAAGTCAGTTATCCTAGTAAGTATGTTATAGCAATTCACTATGGTTTTAGCTTACATTTTCCTGACAAAAAATTATACTGAACATTTTTTCATGTGTTTATTTACCATCTGTATATCTTTGATAAAACGTCTATTCAAATTTTTATTGTCATTTTCAAAGCTAGTTTGTTTGTCTTTTAACTGTTGAATTATATGTTATTTTTATATTCTGGATATAAGCCCTTTGTTAGACATGAGTTTTGCAAATACTTCTCCAAATGTGTGTCTTGCCTTTTGATTTTCTTGAAAATGCCTTTTTTTAAAAAATGTTTTTATAAGTTCATTATAGTTACACATAATAGTGGGGTTCATTTTGACATAATCACATATACATGGAATTTAGCTGTCTCCATTTCAGTCCCTAGCACTTTCTCTCTCCCGCCCACCCCCTCTATCTCCCTATCCTTCCTCCTCTATTCTACTATCTTCCTTATGTTACTTATTTATTTTTAAGTATTTATTTTTTAGCTATCGGTGGACACAATATCTTTATTTTCATGTGGTGCTGAGGATCGAACCTAGTGCCTCACACATGCTAGGTGAGCAGTCTACCTCTGAGCCACAACCCCAGCCCTATTTATTTATTTCTTAATTGGTGCTTTATAGATGTACATAAAGATGGAATTCACTGTGGTACATTTATACAGGTACATACTGTAATTTCCTCAAATTCATTCTGCATTTCCTTCTTTTCCTCCCTTTTCCCATCCCTCCTCCCTCCCCTCAATCTCTTTCTTGTAACACCACTGTTTTCTCTCTTTTATTTTTTTGAGATCTGATTCCTACCTCCAAACTCCCATGCCCCTTTTTTTCCCTTATTTGCTCTAACTTCCACGGATGAGAGAAAACATTTGACCTTTGACTTTCTGAGTCTGGCTTAATTCATTTAGCATGATGTTCACTAGTGTTATCCATTTACTAGCAAATGCCATTCTTTCATTTTTCTTTATGGCTGAATAAAACTCCACTCTGTGCATACCACATTTTCTTAATCCATTCATCTGCTGATAGGCACCTTGGCTGATTCCATAACTTAGCTGTTGTAAATTACACTGCTATAAACATTGACAGGCCTGTATCACCATAGTATGCTGATTTTAGTTCTTTTGGATAAATACCCATAGTGAAATTGCTAGGTGATATGGTGGTTCTATTCCTAGTCTTTTGAGGAATATCAATACTACTTTCCAAAGTGGTTATAGTAATTTGCATTCCCACCAACAATATACGAGTGTACCTTTTTCCCCACATCCTCTCCTACATTTATTATTTGTATCCTTGATGACTGCCATTCTAACTGGGGTAAGATGGAATCACAATATGCTTTTGATTTGCATCTCCCTGATTGACAGGAATGTTGAGTATTTTTTCATATATTTATTGGTCATTTGTATTTCTTCTTTTGAGAAGTGTCTGTTTAGTTCTTTTGCCCATTCATTAACTGGGGTATTTTGACAATGGCTTTGAACAGCAGAAGTTTTAATTTTTGCTATTCAATTCATCAAATTTTGTTTGTTTGTTTTTGAGGATACCAAAATTATTTTAATAGACATAATATGACTCATAAGACCAGTCTATATAATAGCTCTTTAAAAATAATCTGTCATTGGGTTTTGTTTTATTTTTTATTAATTTTTTAATTTATAATATTATAGGGGAATATATTACAATTTTTCATATCTTTGGTTGTATACAAAGTATATTCACACCAATTCATGTCTTCATACATGTACTTTGAATAATAATGTCTATCACATTCCACCATCATTTCTAATCCCATTTCACCTTCCTTCTCCTCCCACCCCTCTGCCCTATCTAGAGTTCATCAATTCCTCTCATGCTATGCCTCCCAACCCCACTATGAATCAGCCTCCTTATATCAGAGAAAATATTCGGCATTTGGCTTTTGGGGATTGGCTAACGTCACTTAGCATTACCTTCTCTAACTCCATCCATTTACCTGCAAATGCCATGATTTTATTCTCTTCTATTGCTTAGTAATATTCCATTGTGTATCTATGCCACACTTTTTTTTTATCTATTTATCTATTGAAGGGCATTTAGGTGGTATCACAATTTAGCTATTTTGAATTGTACTGCTATAAACATTGATGTGGCTGTGTCCTGTAGTATGCTGTTTTTAAGTCCTTTGGGTATAGACCAAGGAGAGGGATAGCTGGGTCAAATGATGGTTCCTTTTCCAATTTTCCAAGAAATCTCCACACTGCTTTCCATATTGGTTGAACCAATTTGCAGTCCCAACAGCAGTGTACCTTTTTCCCCATATCCTCGCCAATGCTTACTGTTGTTTGTGTTCTTAATAGCTGCCCTTCTGACTGGAGTGAGATGATATCTTAGTTTTGATTTGCATTTCTCTAATTGCTAGAGATGATGAACATTTTTTCATATATTTGTTGATTGATTGTATATTCTCTTCTGAGAAGTGTCTATTCAGGTCCTTGGCACATTTATTGATTGGGTTATTTGTTTGTTTGGGTTTTTTTTGGTGCTTAGCTTTTTTAGTTCTTTATACACCCTAGAGATTAGTGCTCTATCTGATACGTGAGGGATAAAGATTGCTCCCAAGATGTAGGCTCTCTATTCACCTCACAGATCGTTTCTTTTGCTGAGAAGAAACTTTTTAGTTTGAATCCATCCCATTACTGATTCTTGATTTTCATTCTTGTGCCAAAGGAGTGTTATTAAGGAAGTTGGGGCCTAATCCCACATGATGGAGATTAGAGCCTACTTTTTCTTCTATTAGATGCAGGTTTAATAATTTTATTCCTGGTTTTAACCCTAGATCCTTGATCCATTTTGATTTGAGTTTTGTGCATGGTAAGAGAGGTTTAATTTCATTTTGTTGCATATGGATTTCCATTTTTCCCAGCACCATTGTTGGAGAGGCTATCTTTTCTCCATTGCATGGTTTTGGCACCTTTGTCTAATATAAGATATTATAATTTTGTGGGTTAGTCTCTGTGTCTTCTATTCTGTATCATCGGTCTACCAGTCTGTTTTGGTGACAATAAAATACTGTTTTTAAACTACTCCACTTACAATAGCCTCAAAATATATAAAATATTTGGGAATCAACTTAATGAAAGAGGTGAAAGATCTATATAATGAAAACTACAGAACCCTAAAGAGAGAAATCAAAGAAGACCTTAGAAGATGGAAAGATCTACCTTGCTCTTGGATAGGCAGAATTAATATTATCAAAATGACCATACTACCAAAAGCACTATACAGATTTAATGAAATTCTGATCAAAATCCCAATGACATTCCTCACAGAAACAGAAAAGGCAGTCATGAAATTCGTCTGGAAAAATAAGAGACCCAGAATAGTTAAAGCAATCCTTAGCAGGAAGAGTGAAGCAGGTGTCATCACTATACCAGACATCAATTCATCAAATTTTTAAAATCGTTCATGCTTTATGTATCTTACCTAAAGAAATGCTGCCCAATCCAAGGTCACAAAGGTTTTACCTTTCTTTCTTTCTAAAAGTTTATAAATTTGGCTCTTTCATTTAGGTCTACGATCCATTTTTTAAATTGCTAAATGAGGTTAAGAGTTAATATTCCTTTTTTCTATTGCATGGAATCATATCATATCTTGTGAATAGAGCACAAACTTTGTATGATTTCAAGCCTTTTATATATGTTGATATTCGTTTTATGGCCCAGAATATGATTTGTCTTGTGAGTTTTCCATGTGCACCTGAAACATACATGAATTCTGCTGTTTTGGATGAAGTATTCAATAAATGTCAGTGAGATCAAGATAATATGATAATGTTTTTCAGTCTTCTACTTTATCTTTGACATTGATATTCTGAAATCTCATTATAGGGTTTCTGAGAATATGTTTCTTTTTCTTTACACTATTTAGGATTCTTTGGGCTTGACTGTGAATTTTCATTTCTCATCTCTTTCAAAAAATTATCAGACATACATCATCAAATATTCCTCTGTCCCATTTGTTCTACTCTCTTTCTGAAACTCCCCTTCTTACACACACAAATTAGAACTCTAGTATCTTTGTATCTTCTATGTATCTCATCTCATTTTTTTTCTTTCATTTCCCTGTGATGCTTTCTAGGTGATATCTTCAGATCAACAAAGAAATGATTAATGAACTGTTAACACCCATTCATAACATTTTAACTTCAATTAATGTATCTTTAATTTCTAGATATTCTGTTTTCTTCACATCTGTTTGGTCATTCTTTGTAGGTTCTGTTCCTTATTATATTTCTTAGAAAGCTTACTTTTTATTTCTTTAAGCATATTAAATAGTGTTATTTTATACTCAAAGGTTTGTAACTCAAATATCAAGTCTTTCACCACCTTTTTCTGTTATCAATATTCTTTTTTTTTTCATGTATTCATACATGTACTTTGGATAATGATGTCCATCACATTCCACCATCATTACTAACCCCCTGCTCCCTCTCTTCCCCTACCACCCCTCTGCCCTATCTAGAGTTCGTCTATTCCTCCCATGCTCTCCCTCCCTACCCAACTGAGAGCCAGTCACCTTACATCACAGAAAATATTTGGCATTTGGCTTTTTGGGATTGGCTAACATCACTTAGCATTGTCTTCAACGCCACCCATTTACCTGCAAATGCCATGATTTTATTCTCTTCTATTGATGAGTAATATTCCATTGTCTATATATGCCAATTTTTTTTTATCCATTCCTCTACTGAAGGGCATCTAGGTTGGTTCCACAATTTAGCTATTGTAAATTGTGCTGCTATAAACATTGATGTGGCTGTGTCCCTGAAGTACGCTGTTTTTAAGTCCTTTGGGTATAGACCAAGGAGAGGGATAGCTGGGTCAAATGGTGGTTCCATTCTTAGTTTTCCAAGTAATCTCCATACTGCTTTCCATATTGGCTGAACCAATTTGCAGTCCCACCAACAATGTATGAGTGTACTTCTCCCCCGACATCCTCACCAACACTTACTGTTGTTTTCATAATAGCTGCCATTCTGACTGGAATGAGATGATATCTTAGTTTTGATTTGAATTTTTCTAATTGCTAGAGATGATGAATATTTTTTCATGTATTTGTTGATTGCTTGTATATTCTCTTCTGAGAAGTGTCTGTTCAGGTCCTTGGCCCATTTATTGACTGGGTTATTTGGGCTTTTTTGGTGCTTAGCTTTTTGAGTTCTTTATATACCCTAGAGATTAGTGCTCTTTCTGATGTGTGAGGGGTAAATGATTCTCACTTATCTGGTAATTACTTTTGACTGTGAATTGCTAAATTTTCCTTAAAATTTTAACTATGAATACTCTTTAATTCTGGAATGAAAGTGCAAAGATCTACATTCACTTCTGCCAGGTACTTGAAAGCAATGTCACCATGGAACAACTTTAAACTAAACTTTCAGTTGAATTTTTTTTTTTTTTTTTTGACTATCCAACAAGAATGCATTTGAGCTGCAAACACATGTGACAAATTTATTATGAATCCTCAAAAGAATTTTTTCTCCCTGTTCACTCAGCAATAACATCTGAGATAAGTAATTTTCTTTATGGTATTTGCAAGAAGGAATAGAGAAGATTTTAGATGGTTTTATCTGTAGGACATCCTAATAATGGGGCTTTAAAACGGATATAATTTCTAACAGGACATCTACTTTGGTTTGGCCCTGGGCTTAACCCTCTGAACTCCATATCCTGAAACTTATATGCTTTCCAATTCAATATATGCTCCTACAATAAAAACTATATTCAATCCCTGTTATGGTCTAGATGTGAGGTGTCATCCAAAAGCTCAGTGTGAGACAATACAAGGAGGCTTAGAGGTGAAATAATTGGATTATGAGAGCTTTAACTCAATCAGTGAATTAATCCCTGATGGGGATTAACTGAGTGGTAACTGAAGGCAGGTAGGGTATAGCTGGCAGAGGTAGGAATTGGGGGCATGCCTTTGGGGTACATATTTTATATCTGATGAGTGGACTCTCTCTCTGCTTCCTGGTCATCATGTGAGCTGTTCCCCTCTACCACACTCTTTCGCCATGATGTTCTGCCTCACCATGTTCCCTGAGGAATGGAGTTGGCTGTCTATGGACTGCGACCTTTGAAACTATGAACTCCCAAATAAACTTTTTCTCCAATAAAATTGTTTTTGTCAGGTCTTTAATCACAGCAGTATAAAAGCTGACTAAACAGTCCCTCACCAAAAATGAGTTTCTGCTTTCCTTTAGGTTTTCTTATTTCACTCATCTGTTTTGTAGTCAGATATATTGAGATACAAATTACATACAATAAAATTCACTCTTTTTCATATGCAGTTTCTTATGAGCTTCCACAAATTAGTCAAATTAACTATTACCACAACCAACATATAGAAGAGTTCTACATTCACTTAGTTTTTGGCCTGATTATACTATTCTTTCAGGTCCTCTGTGCTTTTAAAAAGAAATTTTACAAAAATTTAAATGTCTATCCAGCATCTTTAGGTGTGACAATTAATCAACATACACAGTTTCCCATATGATCAGGAACTAATTATTACTCCCTGACATTTTACGTATTCATTTTTATCTTTTACTATTATTCATTTTCTTCCCTAGTAGAAGGCAAACTCATGGAAGAAGGGATTTAATTTTGTTCAGTGCTGTATCCTTAGCACCTAAACCAATTACTACAAAAGGTAAATGTTCAACAGATATTTGTAGTTGAATGAATAGTGACACATGCTCTGAAGAAATTAAAGCAGGATAAGGGGATAAAAAGTACCAACAAAGCTAATAAATAATTTTAACATACTTACCATACTTGATTGGGGTTGTAATACCAGTCTTGCTTGTTTCTTTCTTTGTTTTCGGTAGTAATTTTCAAATGTTTCTTCATCACCCTAAATAATAAAGTCAGTAGAATAAGAAAAATTCAAGCTTGCATGCGTGCACATACACATACATTTACTGCTAAGAATAATTAACCCACTAAGAGTCATTTTAAACTTTCTAACTGGAAAATAAATGCTGAATGGATTTCATACTGAATGTCAAGAAAGGGCTTTTGTCATTTTAGTTCAAAGACAGCAACTTTATTTGGTATCTTAAATATCACAACGAATAAAGTGCAAACACTTGACACTTTCCCAACTTATCACTTAAGCTTTATATATTTTTGAATGCCAAGACAATCTGGAAGTTAATAAGAGAAACTAGAGATTAGCTGTCAAGCTGGTTGTGTTGGGTGACATTTGAATCCCAGCTACTCGTGAGGCTGATGCCAGAGGATCACAAATTCAAGGCCAGCCTGAGCAACTTAGTGAGCTCCTGTCTCAAAATAAAATCTAAAAAGACTGGAGGTGTAACTTAGTTGTAGAGAATTTGCCTATCATGTTCAAGGGCAAGAATGGAATTTCCTAATGCAACCAGAAAAAAAAAAAAAAAAGAAGGAAGGAAGGAAATAAAGAAATATTAGCCATCAAGCCTAAACTTCTGAATATGTTATATAAGGTCCTACATGATCTGGTTTCTTCCTCAATCTCCTGTCTCATCTCTTGCCACACCTTAACTCTTAGAATATCTAATACAAAATTTCTTTTCACTGCCAGGATTTTGTGCTGGCTATTTCTGAAATATACTTGCAGTTTCCTTTCTCTGTACAATTTTTACACATCTTTTCAGGATTTGCCATTAATGATACTTCATTTAGAAAGCTTTCCCTAATTTCCACAGGCTTGTTATTTTCTGTTATACCACAACAATCTGTACCTACCTGTCACAGCATTTATACTGTCCTGTAATTCCCCAATTATTAGTCTATCTCAGTGCTACTCAATGAAACTTTCTATGATGGCAGAAGTATTCTATGTTTGTACTATCTACTATGGTAGCCACTAGTGACATGTGGCAACAGAGTATTTGAAGCAGCTAATAGGACTGACACACTTCAATTTTGCTTAATTTTAACTAATTTCAACTTAAATGGCTACATTTAACTAGTGGCTACCACAGTGAACAACAGAAATCTAACTTTTCCTTTTTTGGGGGAGAGGTACCAGGGATTGAATCCAGGGGCACTTAACCACTGAGCCACATCGCCAAACCTTTTATTATATTTTATTTAGCCAGGGTCTTGCTGAGTTGCTTAGGGCCTCCTAAGTTGCTAAGGCTAGCTTTGAACTTGGGATCCTTCTGTCTCAGCTTCCCAAGCCTCTGGGATTATAGGATGCGCCACCACTCCCAGCTAACTTTTCCATTCTTAGTCTGTTAACAAATTGTCCATATTCATCTAGATCACCAGTATAAGCTCATCATTTAGAAGAATGCTTGGCATGTGGAAGGCACTCAAAAATATTTGTTGAATGAATAATTAAACAAATAAATGAATGACTATATATCCATCTTCTCTATCTTCTTCTCTGTTTCAAAGAAGAATTCATTCAGAGCCAGAAGAAAATGTTGGGACCATATTCCCCTACTCATTTAAGGCTTCAGAAACCAGAAGAAAAAAAATAATAGGAAAAAAACCTCATCAAAACACAATTTTCACTGGAAAAAAAATTCTGATTTTATTTTCTTTACATTTAAGTAGCTATGAAAAAACACAAGTTCTGAAAATGCTTCTAAAGCAAATTCATAATGCAGAAATTTTTTTACATAAGTATCCCCTAAAGAAGTTCTTCCCTTTTTTGTACTCAAATAATTAAAAGAATTTCAAAATAGTTATGGTCCTCCTCATACAATTTTTAAATTTTTTTTAGTTGTAGTTGGACACAAAACCTTAATTTTATTTATTTATATTTATGTGGTACTGAGGATCAACCCATGAGCTAGGCAAGCACTCTACCACTGAGCCACAACTCCAGTCCCCTCATATAATTTTTATAGAGTAAATTTTTCACCATCAATGTAATTAAATGCAAATGATATGCTATCCAGCATATTATGAACACTGAAATTTTTAAAAAAACTGTTAAAACCTTTTTTAAATATATCCAAACCATTATTCACTTAAAAAACATACGAACATAATCTCCCTTATCATTTTGAAAGGTTACATTATGCTTTTCCTTTTTGAATTCATATTTCCTTTTTTTTTTTTTTTTGGTACCAAACTACCCTTACAGAATGTTTTCAAATTTAATGTGCTTTTTTCAAATGTTGTATTTTTTAACTTATATTTTATATATATTTTATTTCTGAGATAATAAGACTTTCGGTGTTAAAGAGTTTTCTTCCTGGGGTGGGAATGTGGCTCAAGCGGTAGCACGCTTGCCTGGAATGCATGCGGCCCGGGTTCGATCCTCAGCACTGCATATAAAAAACAAAGATGTTGTGCCCGCCGAAAACTAAAAAATAAACATTAAAATTCTCTCTCTACCTCTCTCTCTTTATAAAAAAAAAGAGTTTTCTTCCTTCTGGATTAAATTATTATAATTAGTAATTAATGGGTCTCAACAGAATAAATATATAATACTTTTTTGTGGAGGGAGGTACTAGGGATTGAACTCAGGGACACTCAACAACTGAGCCACATTCACAGCCCTATTTTGTATTTTTGTTTTAGAGACAGGGTCCCACTGACTTGCTTAGTGTCTCACTTTTGCTGAATCTGGCTTTAAACTCTCAATCCTCCTGCCTCAGCCTCCTGAGCTGCTGGGATTACATACATTTTGATAACGAGTAAACTAAAAAGTAAACTTGTACAATATTAAGGATATTTAACATATTAAAAAAAAGTCCACCCTGAAACCTTATTAGTAAAGCCTATCAGTCCTCATAGTAAAACAAATAAGTCAAATTATATTTACTATCTTTCAGGAAAAATGTGACTTTGTATTGCAAATCAAATAAATATACCAACATATGTTTTGAGAAACATTATGAAAACTACAAGAAATAAAAAGTGATCGAGATTATGGTTATTAATCCCAATGTGATTGTTTTATTCATTTATGTTCCTTAAAAACAAGTCAATAAATAGGTTTCTCATTATTCTATTTCTCATTACTTAATAATAATGCAATGTAATTTATAAACTATGATTCTAAGTTATTTATGCAGTAAGGTGTATGATAAACAATATTACAAGCCCTCAGTAAATATGTAAACATAAACAAAATAACAAAATTTAACTTTTGGAAATAATTAAATGTAACTAAGTACAAAAATAAGGCATATACTATTAATATTGTTAGATATGATGATGATACTTTTTCTGGATATTTAATGAAATAGAATGATATATATTGCTAAAAACTAATTGCCAGGTTTTACTCTTTAAAAATCTAAAATAGAAAATAGTAAACTTGCAATAGAACTTATAATTTGGTGAAGCATTTTTTTCCTTCTCTTAAATTTTTCATTCTAATTTGTTATATATGACAGCAGAATACATTACAATTCATATTACACATATAGAGCACAAATTTTCATATCTCTGCTTGTATACAAAGTATATCCACATTATTCATGTCTTCATACATGTACTTAGGGTAATGATGTCCATCTCCTTCCACCATCTTTTTTATACCCCTATACCCATTCCTTTCCCTTCCCATCCCTTTGCCATATCTAGAGTTTGTCTAATCCTCCCATGCTCCCCCTCCCAACCCCACTATGAATCAGCCTCCTTATATGAGAGAAGACATTCGGCATTTGGTTTTGGGGGGATTAACTAACTTCATTTAGCATTATCTTCTCCAACTCCGTCAATTTATTTACCTGCAAATGCCATGATTTTATTCTCTTTTATTGCTGAGTAATATTTCATTGTGCGTATATACTACAGGTTCTTTATCCATTCTTATACTGAAGGGCATCTAGGTTGCTTCCATAGTTTAGCTATTGTGAATTGTGCTGCTATAAATATTGATGTGGCTATGTCCCTTTAATATGCTGTTTCTAAGTCCTTTGAGGAGTGGGATAGCTGAGTCAAATGGTAGTTCCATTCCCAGTTTTCCAAGGAATCTCCATACTGCTTTCCATATTGGCTGAACCAATTTGCAGTCCCACCACCAATATATGAGTGTGCCTTTTTCCCCACATCCTTGCCAATACTTGTTGTTGTTGTTTGTGTTCTTAATAGCTGCCATTCTGACCGGAGTGAAATGAAATCTTAGAGGAGTTTTGATTTGCACTTCTCTAATTGCTACAGATGTTGAATATTTATCCTTATAGAAACAGAAAAAGGCAGTCATGAAATTCATCTGGAAAAATAAGAGACCCAGAATAGCTAAAGCAATCCTTAGCAAGAAGATTGAAGCAGGTGGCATCACTATACCAGAACTACAGAGCAACAATAACAAAAACAGCATGATATTGGTACTAAAATAGACTGGTAGAGAATAGAGGTCACAGAGACTAATTCACATAATTACAGTTATCTTGCATTAGACAAAGGAGCCAAAAACATGCATTGGAGAAAAGACAGCCTCCTCAACAAATGGTTATAGGAAAACTGGAAATCTATATGTAACAAAATGAAATTAAACCCCTATCTCTCACCATGCACAAAACTCAACTCAAAGTGGATCAAGGACCTAGGAATTAAATCAAAGACACTGTACCTATTAGAAGAAAAAGTAGGCCCAAATCTGTATCATGTCGGATTAGGACCCAACTGCCTAAATAGGACTCCTATAGCACAAGAATTAAAACCAAGAATCAATAAATGGGATGGATTCAAAATAAAAAGTTTCTTCTGAGCAAAAGAAACAATCAGTGAGGTGAACAGAGAGCCTACATCTTGGGAGCAAATTTTTACCACTTGCACATCAGATAGAGCACTAATTTCTAGGGTATATAAAGAACTCAAAAAGCTAAACACCAAAAAACCAAATAGCCCAATCAATAAATGGGCCAAGGAACTAAACAGACACTTCTCAGAGATGGTAAAACATTTTTAACCATTTCACTGAATCATAATGTACATGAATTTAAGAATGGGATTGGTCAATGTCACTTAAAACTTTCAAGAACCCCAGAAAACATGCCAGTTCTGTTCTAAAAATTCAACTTCACTAATCCATATCGTTTTGGCTACTGAAAGTTATTTTTCTTTACAGCAAACAACACATCCTAAAGAAAAGTATTAACATCTGCCAAAATCATTTAATGCACAAGACATAGGTTAAGCATTCAAACTTTTCTATGTTTTCCATGCTATACTATCAGATGACTCTCTCTTAAATGTAACATAGTAAGGAATAACTATATTGTCAATAGTTAGAAATAAAAGAAATCAGGTCATTAAGAGTAAATTGGTACTGGGCACAGTGGCACAAGACTATAAATCCAACGACTCAGGAGGCTGAGATAAGAGGATCTCAAGTTCGAGATAAGCCTTGGCAACTTAGTAAGACCCTAAACAATTCAGCAAAACCCTGTCTCACAATAAAAAAGAGTCAGTGGTTAAATGCCCCTGGGAACACCCCACCATAGGACAAAATATATTGTTTCTAATATAATTTACCCTTAACAGGAAACTGTGTAAGACAGTAAAGAAAGGCACCCTTATGTGTATATAGTTTCTTCTTCTTTCTATGACATTCTGGAAGCTTTTAGATCAAGACAATGCATCATGGTAGTCTTGAATATTAGTGAAGGACACAACTTTCTTTGATAAACAGTGGGGTTGTCTATAAGATAGCCTCCGAAGAATACCTCATGGTATTCATATTCTGTGTAGTTCCCTCTACCTTATATCACAGTTGGTCTATGTGACCAATAGGATAAAGCAAACATAATAGCATGCCACTTTGGATACTAAGTTATAAAAAATCTTATGGCTTCCATCTATCTTGATTTCTCTCTTGTATCACTCCAGAGGAAGTCAGTTGCCATGTCATGAGGACTGTAAAGGCGGCCTTGTAAAGAACCTTCTGCCATCAATCCATTGAAGAAAAAAATCCTCCAGCCCCTTTCAAGCCTTTGGATGACTGTAGCCCTCACTGACTTCTTAACTAGAACTCATGAGAGACTTTAGGCAGAACCGGCAGGTAAGCCACACCCAGACAGTTGACCCTGTGAAGCAGTAAATATTTATTATGCTAAACAAGTATTTTATGCAGCAAATAGATAATGAATACAACAGTGTCTTAGGTAGCTTTCCTAGGAACAGAACTAAGATCAGTAATAAACTAAAGAAATGCTCAAAAAGGAAACTGCTTAAAAAATGAAGAAAGCAAGAAAGAGAACAACAGGAAGCCAATCCAGGATCCCACCTTAGGTAAAGAATTGCCAAGAAATTTGGCTTCAGCTTGATTCCACAATATAAATTTAGAGTATAAGTTGTAACTCTTGAGTTGTCCTAATCGAAGCAAAGAATCTAGGTTTCTAAACTGCCATACCCTCACAGTGACTAATTTTAATCCTGGTCACATGGTATGTATCCTAGTGGTAATAGACTCCAAGGCACTTCTAGCTCTTAAGAAAGGGCTTCAAAGGGATTTAGGCAGAGCATCAACATTAAGAGAAGAACTATTATGCAAACAGGCTGTGTCCAAGAAAGGTCATTTTTAGGAAAAAGATGAGAATTCAAACTTATTTTCTTAAAATTTCTAGCCCAGGACTCCTTGAAAAGCATTCATATACTTTTAAAATGCCTAAGACAGCAATTCTCACACAAGATTTTGTATTTGTCTAATACATTCCAAAAATTAATTCATTCAGATTTCTAACAAAATAGTCCCTTAACTCACCAAAAGTTTAGAACATGGTCACCTAAGAAAATTCACCACATACGCTCTTAGGATGAGTGTGATAAGCTATAATATAGATGTTGTTTGCGCCATTTTCCAGAGAGCCCTGCTTTTTGATAGTATACCTATTTGCTTTCATGAAACACTTATAGTTGATTAAACAAAGAAGGAAATGCTCTCTTAAAATTTTTGAACATGGGGCTAAAATGTACCTACAGTAAACAGATCTAGTTCATACATTTTAATATAACCCTTTTATAACATTTTTTAAATGCTTTTAACATAGAGGACAAAAAGACATATGACATGTTTAAAAACAAATGGCAAACAGCAGACTCAAGTCCTACCATATCAGTAATTACATTAAATGTACATAAACTAGGCCAGTGAAAGACAGAGATTAGCAGATTAGATTAAAAAAAATTAAACCATATATTATCTGTATAAGACACAATTTATATTCAAAGACCCAAAGATCTTAAAAGTAGAAGGATGGGAAAACTACACTATGTTAACAGCACCCAAAAGATAGACTTTTATCAGCTAAAATAGACTTTAAACCAAAAAATATTACCAAAAAAAGGGACATTGAAGATGAAAAGTGAATCAGAATCAGGAGTATGCAATCCCAACAACTCAGGAAGCTAATGAGAATTTTATTTTTAACTCACTGTATTCCAAAAAGAATTGGGCGGATTTAAATGGAGACTTGAAGAACATAAATATTACTATTAGCTATTCTAACCAAATAAAAACAGGGAAAAGAAGTATGGAGGAAGATGAACAGATTTAACCTTCTAAAAATTTATAGATCTACAAACAAAATTAAAAAGCAATGATGATAAACTGGGGAAACTATTGTAAACAACAAATGTTTGGTTTTTTCCAAATATTTGATTTTTAAGATGTAAATTAACTAGAAGTAATATAGTTTCCCCTGTGAATTATCACAGTTCTATTTTTGTTTTACTTGAAATAAAATACCAATTTTGTGTGGAGTTACTCTTTTGTATTGGTGGTGGTGATGATATGATCTGCTCTAGTCTTTCAGGAGGGGCCTTTAAAAACTCATGTAATGGCACACACCTGTATTCCCAGATACAAGTTCAAGGCCAACTTTGACAACTTAGCAAGACCCTGTGTCAAAATAAAAAATAAAAAGAGCTAAAGATGTAGCTTAGTGGTAGGGCACCCCAGGTTCAATTTCCACTACAGGAAGGAAGGAGAAAATAAAAGAAAGGAAAGGAAGGGAAAGAAAAGATCAATCTATAAGGAAGACACAAAAATTATAAACATATATTCACATACCAACAAAATCTCAAAAACATATAAAAGCAAAAATTGGCAGAACTGAAAACAGAAATAGACAATTCAAAGGTCACAGAGGGAGACTTCAGTACTCTCACTTTCAATAACAGAACAGGAAAATAACCAACAGGGATATATTAGATATTAAATATAAATGACTCTAAAAATCACTATATCAAAACAGATATCTATAGAATATATCACCCAGCTACAGTCAGAAATACACTCTTCTTAAGACAGAAACATGTTAGGCCATAAAGCAAGACTCAAAAAATTTGAAAGGGCTGAAAACATATAAAATATAATTATAATCTTTGACCACAAATTAGATTAAATTTGAAAACACTAACTGAAAAACATTTGGAAACTCACAAACATATAGAAACTAAACAAATACTCCCCTCCCCCGCAAATAATCAGTGGGTTAAAGAAAACAATTACAAAGTGTAACTAGAAAATACTTCTGAGATAACTGGAAACAAAAACACAACATATCAAAACTTACGAGATAAAGCTAAACCAGCACTTACAAAGAAATCATAGCTGTAAACATAAGTATTTAAAAAAAAATCTCAAAAACCTTTCACCTACATAAAAGAAGCCAGAAGTGAAAAGCCACATATAATATGATTCTACTTAAATAAAATAACTAGAACAAGCAAATAGAAACAGTTTGTGGTTGCCATGGTCTGGGGGAAGAAGGCAGAGAATGAGGAGTGACTTTTTTAGGTAATGTTTTTTTTGGAATTAGTACAAACAGTTGCATGTACTTGTGAATATACTAAAATCACTGAACTACATACCTTAAAAGGATGAATTTTTGGTATGTGAATTATATTTTAATAAAGCAGTTTTTAAAAAAGGATAAGGGATTGGTTAACCAAAAATAAGAATAACATACTTTATAATAAAACATATGTAGAAATAACATAATTATAATTAAATGTGATGCAACATTACCATAAAAACAAGGGGAAAAATGGAAGTACACTAATGTGTCACTTAATGACAGAGATCTGTTCTGAGAATTGCATTGTGTTCGTTGTTGTGTAAACATCATAAAATGTTCTTACAAAAAAACTAGATGATACAGCATACAATACACCTAGGATATATGGAATAGCCTATTCAATTGTTTTTTAATTTAAAAAAAATTTTAGTGATGAACATAATATTTTATTTTTTTAATTTTAATTTTAAAAAATTTAGCTATAGATGGACACAATATCTTTATTTTTTTAAATTTATTGCTGAGGATGAAACCCAGTGCTTCACACATTCAAGGTACGCACTCTATCACCAAGCCACAACCCCAGCCCTGTTTTTTAATTTTTAATTTTACTTTTAAAACTTTTTTGTTAAAGACCAAGACCAAAACATAAACACTACACATTAGCCTAGGCCTACACAAGGTCAAAATAATCAATATCACTATCTTCCTTAGCTACATCTTATTTTACTGGAAAGCAGCAACAAAAGGAACTGTCATTTCCTTTGATAACAACGCCTTCTTCTGAAATACCTGCTGAAGGATGAGGCTGTTTTATAGTTAACGTTCTTTTGTGTTTTTTTAAGTAAGACTACACTCTAAAATAACAATAAATGCTAAGTAAATACATAAATCAGTAATATAGTTTTTACTATTATTATAAAGTATTAAATACTATAAAGAAATTAGTGTGCTCTACTTTTAAATGACTGGCAGCACAGTAGGTTTGTTTACATTAGCATGACCACAAACACATGAGTAATGACTATGCTAAGATACTACAAAGACTACAGCTATCAATAGCCAAGGGGAATTTCTCAGCTCCCTATAATCTTACAGGACCATTGTCATACTTGAAGTCCATCACAATTCAAAACATTATTATATGTTCATGACTGTACACAACTGTAAGGTTCCTATGATACACATAAATATGTTACTTGAAATTTGATCATTGTAAGTTAAAAAAAAGAAGTGCATATTCACTGGATATTTCACAAATTTTTACTGTATTAAGATTTATAGTGTCTAAGATTATGATCATTCTTTAAGGCTTAAACTATATGCATGCCTTTTATTTATTTTTTTTTTTAAGAGAGAGAGAGAGAGAGAAAGAATTTTTTTTAATATTTATTTTTTAGTTCTCGGTGGACACAACATCTTCGTTTGTATGTGGTGCTAAGGATCGAACCCGGGCCGCACACATGCCAGGCGAGCGCGCTACCGCTTGAGCCACATCCCCAGCCCCCATACATGCCTTTTAAATAATATAAATATGTATACATACATAAATATGAAATATTCTTACCAAAACAGAATAAATGTGTAAACATCGGTAAACAGGGGAAAAATCAACAAGGTCCTGAACAGTTAAGACCTGAAAAATAAAATCAGTTTTTAAAAAATCGTAGTTTAAAATATTAATCTGCTATTGGATAACACAGTCAAGAAAACTCATGGATTTTGTTTTATAATATTCAATTAATCCTCCCATAGAAAGCATACAATATAAACAAATACTTGCTTTATTTTACTATAGCATTTTTTCAGTAGTTTATTCTTCATCAATTTATTACCATTGCTGACTAGTTTAGATTATAAAGTTTATTTTTATTGTACTTGATAGAGTACCAGAAAATTGCTACAAATACCTACATGCTTCATTGTTGTTTTTGTAAAATGATGCATGAACTTATGGTTTACCTATAAAACAAAAGTTCCTTCTGCTAAGCAGCTAAATCATATGGTTTGCCGTTATTCCTACAAATTAAAGACACCATCGCTATTATTTTATGGGACACTAAAGAAAAAAATAATGCAGTAATTTGAAACACTGACACCAGCAATTTTGAGATGTATACCAGCTTCTGGAATGTTATAATATGAAAAACTGCAGCTTGGAATTAATAAAATATAGTAGAATGAAACCCTTTTTTAAAGAACACATTTCCTAAATTATTTTTATTATAATGTTACTTATTAGGGAAAAATGATAGAAACAAATTGTACTAACAGTAGAAGAGACCCAAGAGACCAGGCAAACCACCACGGTAACTCTAAGAGTGTAGATCTGGGGTTGAGGCATGACTGTAACACTCTAAGTAGCTAAAGATACACAAAACAGACCAGGGAAAGCAGAGGTAAGAAAACTAAATGGTCTGTTTTTACTATTTTGAACTCCGAGAGAAAATAGAAAATAGAGATCCTCTGCATATTACAAAAGAACAAAAGTGTATATTTTAAAATCACTTATGTAATTTCAAGGGATGAAGCAAGACACACTCATTCTACATCAAGAAAATGTTTAGCTGCCTATATTCAGAATGATAACAGACATTCACTGCATATATATGTGCACCAATATATGTTATATATACAAAGATACATACACACAGAGAAGAGTGTTTTGTCTCATCCTCAGACATACAGCACAAATGTATATAATGAACACTCAGTTATTTCCCCATCTACAGAGGAAGCTTCGAGCACATATTCACACAATTCAATTAAGAGTTCTTATGGTGTCCCAATTAGATTCTTAGAAGAAGAATTTAAGATTTCATTGATAAACTTATAAATAACCAAGAGTAACTAGGTTCCCTATGATATAAACGAAATTCAACTAAATTCAAAAGAATTCAAAGGAGATAAAAGACACAATAGAAGACTTTGTGGAGGGAATAAAAAATGCAATAAGATAAAAGAATAAATTTGGTTACCAATGGTGACAGAAAATAAACACTTAAAAGATAATTTCAAGGTTTGTAGACTTTTTAAGACTTCAAAAAAATTTTAAACTTAACTGTAATAAAAAATAGAGTTACTTTGCAGTATTTCAGCACCAACTAGAAAGAAAAAAAAAAAAAGCGTAAGTTAGCCAGAATTGGGGAAAATGGCAAGGTCAAAACCTTATGAAATAAAAAATTTGCCAAAGATAATTCAAAAGTGAGACTACTACAAAAAAGTCATTAGGTTTACATTTTTACTGCTAATTATGGCAAAACACCCAGGCTCAACTATCAATGATTTTTGAGTACATAATATGCCCTGTTTTTTTTTTTTTTTATCAATTATGTAGTTTAGAATTTCAGATGATTCCAAACCTACTGCAATCTGATCAACATCAATGGAAAGATGAAGAGTCAACATGAATTCATGGGAAAACTAAGAGTCACACAGATATACATTATGATCCAAAAAATTATCCAATAATAGATAAAGAAACCCCATTACCTCCTCTTCATTCTCATCCTCTTCCTCAAGTATATGTCTCAATACAATTTCATGCTTTTCTTCTGTAATTCTATCATGATTTATATACATATTCTTCCCAAATTTCACATTATTTTGCTTCTGCAGAGCAATACTGAAGGCTTTTTGCTGTTGTGCCTATTTTGGAGAAAGCAGAATTCAAATTATTTCAAAATTTATTATGGTAAAAACTGGTTCAAAATATTGCCCATACTTCCTTATATTTTTAATGTAGGTATAGTATCTGTAGCAGTGTTTACTTGTTTACTCATGACATGTGCCTCCTCTCTTCCTTTACAAACAATCTTGCAGGAGTTTATCAACTTTATTTGAAAAGATGAAGAACCAACTTTTGGCTTTGCCATTGCCATTCAACTTACTATATTTTATTTCCTATCATGTTGATATCTGTCCTTATTTATATTCTTTCATTTTTTTCACTTCCATGTCCTTTAATGTATGTCTTAAACCATAAGGAAAATTCAGATCACATTGTTACTCCCCAAACTGATCAAAATATGTTCACATTTTCAAATTGAGAAAAATAACATAACTGATATCTCATTTCCTATATTGTTTTATGTAATCTGACCATGAAAATTTAATTCATAACATTACCAAGAGACCACATTGTTTATTTTTTAATTTGTTCTTTTTAGTTACACATGACAGGAGAGTATAATTTGACATATTTATACAAACATGGAGTACATTTTATTCTAATTAGGATCCCAGTCTTGTGGTTGTACATGATGTAGAGATTCATTGTAATATATTTATACTTGTCCATAGGAAAGTTTATTTCTATTCTTTTTTTCTTCGACTTTAATTTTCTATTTCTCTAAGTTCCTGAAATGGAACTACTAGATCATTGACTTCAGCCTTTCTTTCCTAATTTGTAAATTTAAGGCTATAAATTTCCCTCTAAACATGGGGCTTTCCTAACCTTGGAAGAGTTCTGTGGGTAATCATAATTTCTAGAGTGAGAACCTCTGGATTCTTTTCCTGAACTATGACTTTGAAATTTATTTTCTCATATCTTCTTAGATTCTACTTTTTTCAAGTTACTAACCAGATGTTGGAACCCTAACCCACTGACCTACAATTACCATTTCTATTCCTACACTACCACTCACAACAGACCACATTCTCATCACCACATTGGTAGGGGAAATGACCTCAAACCTGGCTTCCATTGAAGAGAGCGGTAGTAAGTTTGGCTTAAATTCTATTTTGTGGCTTTATTTATCTATTTATTATTTACAGCAAATAAAGTTTTTTGTCAACTAAGTATTAAATGTTAAGCTGAATGAAAGATACTATCAAAAATCATTTGAAAATTGAGTCTGTATAGTTCATCTACACATACACAAGAATTAACTACAACTGAGAAAAAAACTAAGCTATTTCAGAAAACATTATTGTATAAGTCTTATGTTACTGTACATGGTTCTAATTTTATAAAGTAAAATGGTCGTGGTAAAGAATTTCCAAAATCAATACATCCTACAAGTAAACAATCTATTAATAAAGAAAATTTACATGGAGGAGCCAGACACAAAAGATCATACATTATATGGTTCCATTTATACAAAATATTCAGAATAGATAAATCCACAGAGACATAACACAGATTGGTGGTTGCCAAAGGCTGGAAGGAGGGAAGAATGGGACATGACTAGCCACTTAATGGACACAGGGTTTCCTTCTGAGGTGATGAAAAGTGTTTTGAAAATAGAAATGATGGTTGTACAAAATCTTTACCAACTAGCTGAATCTTTTACTTTAAAGTAATTAATTTTGTTATGTGAATTTCACAATAGAGAAAAAAATAGAATACAGTATATTACTATGCAATGCTGAGAAAATTAGAAGTAAAACAGAAATTATCTGATTTATAGATAATCCTTTAAAAGATTAAAATAGGGAATTCAATTCATATATAGAATTTTAATTTCCTCTTATTTAACACTGTTCTGTTACAGATGAACTTTTTAAATTACAAAAATAAAATAAAACCTTCCTAAAATAGTTTGCGATACTTGGGGGGAAAAAAGTCAGGCATCAGAAATCAGGTTGAGCACTGTTTTATTCTTATGATGTAATAATTATTATGAGTTTTAACAGTCCTTAGAAATTTGAATTAAATCATAATCATTTAAAAACTTTTCAACAATGAAAATTCTAAACGTAAGCAAAGTAAATAAAATAATATAACATACTCTTAGGTACCCACCAATAATCTCTAACCAAGTAATATTTTTACATTCTTATTTATTTATTCATTTATTTTAAGACAGGGTCTTGCCCTATTGCCTAGGGTGGTTTCAAACTTGCAATCCTCCTGCCTCAACCTCCCAAGTCACTGGAATGAAGGTGTGCAACACTCATCCACCATAAATTTTTACATACTTGTTTCATCTATACATTTACCCACTCATTCCATATATACCCTTTTTTTAAACAATTTTCTTTGGAGTACGATTTATGTACATTAAAATACATACATCATAGCTGTACAATTTTGACAGTACACTTTCATCATGTTATAGAATATTTCTGTCTTCACTTGTTTCCTTTCCCAGGCAATCTTCCACTCAAGCTTCTAGTTACCTACAACTATATTGATTTTTTTAAAATCCTGTTTGCCTGCTTTAAAACTGCATATAAACAGTGCCTTTTTGTGCTTAACTTCTGTTGTTCAACATATCTGAGAGATCCCTATGTGTTATATTATCTGTAATTCCTTTCTTTTTACTGCTAAGTACTATTCCACTGTGTGACTACACCATAATTAGTGTATCCATTCTGCTTTCCTTGTGAAAGCAATTTGAGTTTTTTCCAGTTTTTGACTAATTGTAAAAAAAGTTGATATGAACATCACAAGGCCATGTTTTCATTTCTAATTGATAAATAATCAGGAGTGGAACCACAGACTCAAATGGTAGAACTATAACTTCATAACTGCTGAATACTTTCTATTGTGTGTATTTTTAAAAATTATTTATTTGTTCTAATTTGTTATACATGACAGCAGAATGCATTTCAGTTCTAGTACACAAATACCATTGTTTGTCTTTTTGTTATTGAACTGTAAGAGTTTTTAATTCAAAAACTTTGTTTTAAAAAACAGAACAATTTAGAATTTTAGCATAAAAGGACTACTTCCTGTCTCTGTGGCTGTCAGTTTTAAGCTAATTTTATAAAGGTTTGGCACTGGAAAAAGTTATTGTAACACCACACAAGTGGAGAAGATTACTGAGAATTCAGGTGAAGTTCTGAAGTCTTTAGACTTCTCTGAAGTACACTTCTACAGCAGAGTGACTGAAGAATTAAAGTTAAGACTGACTTTATTTAACTATAGAATAGCTATAAATCCAAAGAAAACACTTACAAAATCTATTCTAAACAAGAACCAGGAAGGATAAGAAAATGGTAAAACTAAACAAACAAAACCATTTCAAGTAAGTTAAAGAAGTAAACCTTGGAATACATTTTATATCCTAAATTATTAAATATTAAATTAAAATTATTTTTAATCTCACCTGTTTCATTGCTGTTTCACCTATTTTGTCAGAATGTTTTCGAATGCTTTCCAAAAAGTCTTTGAGATCAGACATGGAAATTTCTTTAATATCCTCACGGAGTTTAGGAAGATTTTCTATCATTAGCTGACAAAACCGGTATTGACTAACCCGGGGAAAGTACACGTTCTCTAATTGTTCCATAGTTTTTAGGGCAGAGTAATACCTGTGAGAAGTTAAAAAAAATACTCTATAAATAAAGTTCTTATCACATTAATTTTTAAAGTCTAAATAACTAACCAGTTTAACACTCTCATGATAAAGGAGTAATAGGGGCTAGGGATGTAGCTCAGTGGTAGAGTACTCTCCTGACATGCAAGAAGCCTTAGATTTGATACCCAGTACTGCAAAAACAAATGGGGCAGCGGGAGTTACTAGTTAAAATAAGTAAAATTCCCATTTATTTCTATTCACGAAGCACACATTATATACCATATACAATTTACAGATTGAAACCATCACATTAATATGAACTTCACTATTTAATTTTATCTAAATATATATCATAAAGAGCATCATCATAGTCCTCACAGTGTTTTAAATAAATAAGTATAATATTACTATCCCACTCTTTGTCTTTTTATTATTGAACTATAAGAGTTTTTAATTTTACAATGGGAAAAAATGGAAAAGTATAATATTTCTGAATTATAATAATTACTTGATATATAATTTAGAGTCTCTCCCATCATAATATCAATTCATACCATTACCATCAAAAAGTAATAGATTTTATTCTAATTAAAGGAATACTAGAATAGATTCTACAGATATTAAAAGGATGGCTAGAGAACACTGTTAATTATTAATAACTCTATACCAGTAAATTTAAAAACTTACAAGTCTTTTTAAAAACACAAAATGTACAAACTAACTCAAGAAGAAATCAGAGGTCTTGCTGACTCAACACATACTAAGGTAATGGAATTAATATCAAAATTCTGCCAAAGTATTTTGTTAAAGAGAACAGGGTACTCTATTTCAAACTGGTTACTGTTTTTCTTCCTGAAGAAAAGTTCTGGAGTTTTTCTCCAGTCTTCACCTTGAGAATCTAATATGACTCCAGAAAGTTTAATATTGTGGGAACCTTTCTAAGATGGGACCCACACACACACCATTCAACGAATACATGCTTAATCACCTTTTAAGTGTTGCTACTAGACTCCAACAGTGAATTCTGCTCCCAGTATTGCAGTATTCTATCTTTGCCGGTCTCTCCAGTTTGGGGGAAATCAGTTTGCCTGTGAACTCAGTTCTTTGGTAGATTAAGGAAACTTGCTGATTTTCAATTAATTTCACTTTCTGCTTTTTTTTTTTTTTTAATTGAGGATGGGAGCAATGGCATCCAAACCATTCACATAGTAGTTTCCAGACAAGAAACTAGAAGTTCCTTTTTTAAATCTTTTTTATCTTTTTATTATAAATTCATAGGATTTCTTTACATATTATGTAAACACTATAAATGTTTTCTCCTTATGCCGGGCACAGCGGCACACACCTATAATCCCAGTGGTTTGGGAGGCTGAGGCAGGAGGAGAGTGAGTTTAAAACTAGCCTCAGCAATTCAGCAAGGCCCTAAGCAATCGAGTAAGACCCTATCTCTAAATTAAAAACAGGGGGGATGGGACAGGGGGGGCTGGAGAAAAGACTCATTTGGTGAGTGCCCCTGTGTTCAATCCCTAGTAGGGAAAAAAAAATGTTTTCCCCTGTCTGTGACTTATTTATTAATTTTATGAAAGATTGTCTCTTTTTAGCTGGGTGCAGTGGTGTGTGCCCATAATCTCAGCAGCTTAGGAGGCTGAGACAGGAAGATCCCGAGTTCAAAGCCAGCCTCAGCAACTTACCTATGCAAGTCAGTGAAACCCTATCTCTAAATAAAATTTTAAAAGGGCTGCGAATGTGGCTTAGTAGCAAACATTCCTGTGTCCAATCCCTGGTACAAAAAAAAAAAAAAAAAAAAAAAGTCTTTTTTAAATTATTCTGATATATAATTTTACATATTTGTGGGATACAATGTGATAATTTTATACATAATATAATGATGTGTTTTGATGAGAAATTTTTAATTTTGAAGTTCCATTTATAAATTTTTTGAAACTTTTTGTCTAAAAAATCTTTCCTTACCCAAGGATTATGAAGATATCCTATAATTTCTTCTATAACCCTTATGATAAGCCAACTATATTTCTCTAAAAAAATATCACTTTAAGCATAAAGACACAAAAAGTTCAAAAATAAAGAGATGGAAAAGATGTACTATGTTAACACTAATCAAACAAAAGCTAGAACAGCTATATTCATGTAGACTTCAGAACAAGGAAAACTTCCAGAGATAAAAAGAAGGATTACATTATAGTAAAATGGTTAATTCTCCAAGGAGACATAACGATCCTATTATGTACATGACTAACACCAGTGTATCAAAAACATGTGAGATATGGCTGGGGATATAGCTTAGTGTTAGAGTGTCTGCTTAGCACACTCAAGGCCCTGGGTTCAATCTTCAGCATTACCAAAGAGGATGGGAGGCAAAAACCGATAGAAATGCAAAACAAATAGACAAATCCTTTATTATAGCTGCAGACCTCAGCACCCCTCTAATAATAATTAACAGATCCAGCGAACAGACAGTTAATAAAGACACAATTGAATCAAAAAGTACCAACAATTAACTGGATCTGACATTTATAGAATACTTCATCTAACAACTACCAAATACACATTCTTTTCAAGTTCACATAAGATATTCACCAAGACAGACCACATTCTGGGCTATAAAATATGCCTTAACAAACTACAAAGAGTAGAAATAATATAAAGCTAACTTCATATTTAATGGCAAGAAACAGGTGCTTTACCCCATGAAATTGAAAACAATGAAAGAATGTCACCTCTCACCATTTCTATTCAACATCATACTGGAAGTTGTAAATAACACAATATAAGAAGAAAAGGAAATAAATGGTATTCATAGTGGGAAGAAAGAAAGAAAAGTCTTTGTAGTTGACATGATTGTCCATGTAGAAGATTCCAAACAACTGACAAAAAAAATTGTGAAACTAATACCTGATTATTAAAAGGTTGTAGTGTATATACAAAGTTAATACACAAAGCCAAATGCTTTTCTTATAAACAAATCCTTTCCAGAAAGGAACAACTGGCATTTGAATTTAAAAACAATACTATTGGGCACGGGATGTGGCTCAAGAACACACTCGCCTGACATGCTCAAGGCGCCGGGTTTGATCCTCAGCACCACATAAAAATAAAGATGTTGTATCCATCGAAAACTGAAAAATAAATATTAAAAAAATTCTTTCTCTCTCTCTCTTTTCTTTCTCTCTCTCTCTTTAAAAAAAAAATACTATTCACACTAGCACACCGCCTCCCCCCCCCCCGCAAAATGAAAAGTTTAGGAATAAATCTAACAAAAAATATATAAGATCTATGTGAAATAAACTATAAAACTGGGGAAAATAAAGAAAATCTAAATAAATGGAGAGAGATTCCATGTTCACAGGAAGAAAGACTCAATATTATCAAGATAAAAATTCCAAACTTCATCTTGGCAATCACATTCAAACTCCAGCAGAAGGCTGGGGTTGTAACTCAGTGGTAGGGCACTTGCCTGGCATGGGTGAGGCACTGGATTGGCTCCCAGCATCACAAAAACAAACAAACAACAACAACAACAACAAAAACTTCAGCAGTTTACTTTGTGGATATTGTCAATCAAACTCTAAAATTTATATAGAAGGGTAAAAAAGACTCAGAATAGCCACAAAATATTGAAGAACAAAGTTAAAAGATTGGCACTACTCACCTTCAAGATATAATATAAAGCTACAGTAATAGAAAAGACAGTGTTATAAATGTGAAAGGATTGAGAAATAGTTCAAAGAAATAGAATACAAAGCACAGAAATACATCCACACAAATATAAACAAATGACTTTTGACAAAAAAAAAAAAAAAAAGCAAAGGAAATCCAATAGAAAAGTGTAGTCTTTTCAGGAAATATTGCTGGAACAACTGGACATCCATGTGCAACAAACAAGTAAGTAAATAAATCCACTGACTTTCACTTTTCACAAGAATTAACTCAAAATGGATCACAGACCTACATGTAAAACACAAAATTCTAACCCTAGAATACAACATAGGAAAAAATCTAGATAATCATGGTTTTGGCAATGAAATATTAGAAATAATACCAAAGCACAACCCATGGGGAAAAAATAAAGGTACTCTTTATTTAAATTAGAAACTTGTGCTCTGTAAAGACACTATTAAGAAAATGGAAATATAAGTGATAAAATGGGAGAAAAATTTTCAAAGCCCGTATTTGATAAAGGACTTGTATTTAAACTATACAAAAAATAAACTTAGTAATAAAAATACAACCAACCAAATTAAAAAGTAGGCAAAAAACCTAAACAGAAAACTAATCAAAGAAAATAAAGCATTATGACCTAACAATTGCACTCCCAGGTATTTACTCAAATGAATTGAAAAACCTATGTGCATAAAAACCTGAAGATGAGAGGTGGAGTTTTGGCTCAGTGGTAGAATGCCTGCCTAGCATGTGTGAGGCACTGGGTTCAATCTCCAGCACAAATAAAATAAAGGCATTGTACCTGTCTACAACTCAAAAAATATTTTTTAAAAAACCCTAAAAATGAATGTTTATAGCAGCTTTATTCATAATCACTCCCAAATTTGAAGCAACTAATATGCTCTTCTTTGGTGACAGAATAAACACTGTGGTACATCCATAAAATGCAAAGTTATTAAGTGATAAAATGAGTTATTAAGCCATAAGAAGATATAAAAGAAGCTTAAATGCATACTATCAGGCTAAACATGTTATATACTGCATACTTCCACTCTCAGCCCTCAAAAATGTCAAAACTACAGAAATGAAAAGAGACAGTGACTGCAGGGGTTTGTGAGAGAACAGATAAAGAAAAGATGGAGAATAGGGGATTTTTCAAGCGGTGAAATGCTTCTGTATAATACCACAATGGTGATACATGTTATTATGTAACTGTCATAGAAATGTACAACACAGAGTGAAACCCCCCTCCCCAATGTAAACTATGGACTTCAGTTAATAATGTGCCAATATGGGTTCACTGATTATAACACATGTACAATATAAAGCAAGATGTTAATTATAAGGAAACTGTGCATGGGAGTAAGCAGAGAATATATGGAAACTCTGTAAATTTTGTACAACATTACTATAAATCTAAATTGCTCTAAAAATAAACTCTATTGTTTTTAAAATAAGCAGAGTCTGGTAGTGCACAACCAAAATCCCAGCTACTGAGGAGGCGGAGGCAGGAGGAGCACAAGTTCAAGGCCAGCATGGGAAATATAGCAAGACCCTGTCTCAAAATAAAGAGCTAGAAATGTAGCAATGGTAGAGAACCCCTGTGTTCAAACCCAGTACTACCAAAAAATACACACACGTGGACTTGAACAGACACTTCCCAAAAGGAAATACAGAAATGACCAAATAGCAATAAAATGAAACACAACATCAGTCATAAGGACATCTGTAATGCAAACTGAAGCTAAAATGATATGTTATTTTACATTTACCAAAATGACTCAACTAAAACAGATTAGCCAGATGTTGGCAAAGATGTGAAACAAATGAAATTCTCTTAGATTGCTGGTGAGAGTGTAAATTATACAGCTATTTTAGAAAACTATTTAATGGTTTCTTGTGAAGCATAGCAAACATCTATGCTATAATCCAGTAATTCTACTCATATATACTTATTAAAGGGAAATATAAACACATGCCTACAAAAAAGATTTGCACACTAATAATTGTTACTAGTCTTAGTAACAATACCTCAAAACGTCAGGCAACCCCAAATACCCATCAGCTGGTGAATTCTTCAAAGAAACAATAGAATTGAATACTATTCAGCAATGAAAAGAAACAAACTATGCAAAAGCAGATCTCAGAAAACATTATCTGGAGTGACAATGATTTCATTTATATTAATTCTAAAAATACATAAAACTGATAATATGGTGATAGAAAATAGAAAGTGTTATTTCTGGAACATGGAGGAGGAATTGTTTTGAAAGTGGGTGAGGAAACTTTGTAGGAGTAATGGAAGTATTCTATGTCTTGTGGCAAAACCTTTACAAGTAGTAATAACATTCAACATCTTGATCTTTGTGGTTACACAGATGTGTTTACGTATTAAAAAATTCATGGAGTTGCAGATTTATGATCTGTGCATTTTTGTTTATGTTATAATAAAAAGTCAACTGAAAAACTACTCAGCAAAAAAACTAAAAAGAAAAAAAATGCACTATAAATAGAGAAAATATTTTATAACACATCTGACAGAAAACAGGCCAAGTTCCAAAATATACAGATTTTAAGCGTACCTCAGACATGTTGAACATGATGAGTGAAACAATCAAGTGAAAAGATTCAAAAAGAATCAAGTAAACTTGAGCTTAAATCATGAGAATCAGACTAGGAAGTCATCTGAATAGAAATTAAGATTTTTTTAAAAAAAAAACAAATTTGAAGTGATAGTAACTACTACAAAATTTGTAAATACTATATAAGTTAAAGCAAATATATCTGTGAGTGTTTGACTCTGTAGGTCATGAACTTGCAATCTCTGGTTGAATGGCAAGAATAAAATCTGTCCATTCTGTTATCTACCTTATTACCTACTATAAATACTTAACCTTTACAACAAAATGGCAGGGCACCTTTACAACAAAATGACAGAACACCATAAATCAAAGAAAGGGAAATGGGGTCCTAAAATGCAGCAAGTTTGCAGACTGAATACATGTTTTCACTTTCACTTCTTTATGAAACACCAATGAACAAATTTTTTTGCTTTTTTGTGGGGTTTTTTTTGTGTGTGTTTTTTGGGTTTTTTTGTGTGTTTTTTTTAAAGCATAAGCCCACTCCGATGTAAAGAAAAGGAAAAAAAAATAAAATAAAATTTTAGAAGCTGGAAAACTGATAGGCAAGTGGTAAGAACTCAGCAAACCTGAGAAAACTGAATCTTAAGCCAAAAGTGGAGAAACCAAGAATGATCTAATTTATTCTGTAAAATCTGCAAAAGACTCAGGAATTGATAAGAAACCTACTGTTTCTGGAAGTAGGGGTGAAAGGAGGACAAAAATAAGGAATATGTTGAATGTTTTCACCATAAAAAAATGATAAATGTTTAAGGAAATAGATATATTTATCCTGGTTTAACACTATACAAAATATATATGTATCAAACATTAAATGTACAAACATGTACAACTTTTATGCATCTACATTAAAAATTAAATTAAAAATAACATAAGGAATGTGGTTGAAAATGTGAAACAGACTCTAAATTCTCTTCTCCATTCCAAGCCTATAAGTAACCATCCTTTACCCATTCTGGAAAAGGCTAAGGAGACTGAAACAATCTCTGAATAGGGGACACCAGCCAAGACGGAGGACCATAGTACTGGTTCAGAAACAAGAAGATTAGTTGAACCCACATACACTAGAGTCCTCTTCCTCAACTGAAATCCCAGAGTGCTAGCAGTGAGACTTTTTACCCTCTAGACAGAAGACAGAGGAAGTCTCCTCTGGGTAATCTAACAAACCCAGAAGAAAGACCTCAAGATATTAATTAATGATAGAAATTTCCCAGCCAAAAAGAACCCAACTAAATAACCAACCATACAGGGAAACTCATAATTAAGTCTCATTAGAAGCTCCAGAGCTTCTAATCAGTTTGTTATATATACCACATTTAATAAGAGTAATCAACCAAGGAATTATCAAACATCTAAGAAATGTCTGTAACAGGAAAGGCAGAGATAAAAACAAATATTAAAATTTAGAGGAAATATACTATGTAAGGAAAGTGCACATCTAAAATCTCAAAAGAGTTCAGAGAAAACACTATAAATCAAAAAATTAGAGATCAAAATTGAGTTCTATTGGATTTGATTTCCAGAATGGGGTGGGGGAAACTTCCTAGAAATTAAAATCAGACAGCAGAATAGGAAAATAAAAAACTGCATAATCTCTGAAAAATAAAGAAATTACATAGAAATAATAAAGACAGGGCTGGGGTTGTGGCTCAGTGGTAGCGCACTTGCCTAGCATGCATGAGGCACTCGGTTCTAGTCTCAGCACCACATACAAATAAATAAAATAAAGGTCCATCAACAACTCAAAAATATTTTTAAAAAGAAATAATAAAGACAAAAAAGATTTTTAAAAAGCCAAGAAGAGACCCAATCTAAAAGAGTGAACATTAATACCTGTCCTGGAGAGAAAATCCAGAAAATAGAAGGAAAAAAATTATTCAAGAAAATTTCCTAGCATTTAAAGGCATTATCAGATTGAAGAATAGTTTCTAAGTTAAAAGGAGTCTCCCCTTTTATTAATTTTAAAGTATCCAGCACAATGGAAGTAAACAGACCTATACCAAAGCATGTCATAAAAAAAAATTAGATCTCAAGAAAAGATAGGTCACTGCTGGGCATGGTGGCACACACCTGTAATCCCAGCAGCTGGGGAGGCTGAGGCAGGAGGATTTCGAGTTCAAAGTCAGCTTCAGCAAAAGCGAGGCACTAAGCATTATTTAGAGACTCTGTCTCTAAATAAAATACAAAACAGGGCTGGTTGACCCCAAGTTCAATCCCCAGTATAAAAAAAAAAAAAAAATAGGTCACAAATGAAGGAGAAATCACAATGACTTCAAACTTCTCAATGGCGAAGGTGGTAGGTAATCTTCAAACTTCCCAATGGCAATCCTGGAAGACAGAAGGAATGAGACAGAGGAAGCGGGGCACTGTTTGTATATGTATGTGTGTGTATGTGTGAACAATAAGCCCATCTTACATGCAGATCTTAAGTATTCTAAATACCATTACTGACTTAGAGGGACCAATGTGCCTTAGAGAATTGTTTCCAAGTTTTGGGCAAGAAAAATGAAATGAGATGCTAGATCATGTTATTGTACAACAAGCAAGAAAGTATACAAAGACAAATGAGGACAAAGAAACTGGCTTGAGGATTTCTCTAGCAAAATTTATAACAATCTATGCATCAAATAGAATAATGACATTAATAAATTATGAGACATTTATTTTTTTAAATTCATAAATCCATAGCAATAATCAGAAGCAAGGAAAAGGGAGATAAAAAGGAAAATCCTTTATATGAGAATGATAGCATTTTAAAAAGCAACTATAAGTCCCGTATAATAACTGACTAAAGCAAGAATACTAAAACCACTGGGTAAAAGATTATTAGGAAACAAGTATCAAGTGTCACTTCACAGATTACTTATTAATTGCAGAGATAAAAATAGACCTTTCCAAAAGAGATCCAGTCCCCTTAACCAAATGATCAAATTTAGCATTAGCTAGAAACAACCTAACAGTAAATGTCTTCTAATATCATAAGATGAAGAGGTACACAATGACCACTTATATCATACTCTTGCCAAAACATTTACCCTGAATCTAATCATGAGTAAACAAATAGACAAATCTAAAATGCAATCTTTAAGAATTGACCTGGACTTTTTCATGAAAAATGAAGAAAGGCAGGAGGACTGTTTTAGATTAAAAGAAATAAAAAAGACATACCAAACAATGTTTTCAGGGAAAAAGATATAAGACATTCGGGGGATAATTTAAAACATTTTAATATAAATATTATATTTTATTATTGAAAAAATAAATTAATGCCCTAAACTAGAAAATAATAAGATAATAATAAAAGTTATTTATTTGAATACATAAATGTAAATGCCAAAATAATCAGTTAAGAAAGAAAATTGGGAGCTGGGGTTTAGTGGTGGAGCACTTGCCTAGTCATGTGAGGCACTGGTTTGATCCTCAGCAGCACCACATAAAAATAAATAAATAAAAGTTTTCTATCCATCTACAAGAAAAAACAATTTTTTAAAAAAATAAAGATAAAATTTTGCCCCTATGAAGTAGGAATGGTATATGGAAATTAAGGAAGGTGATGCTTAATTTTTGTTTTGTTTTGTTTTTTGTTTTTTGCAACAAACACATAAAACTACTATTTGAATCTTTAAAACATGAGGACGTACAACAACAAAAAAAAAGAGGATACACACAAAATAAGTATATATTGTCTTATCTACTAATAAGGAAAAAAATCATTCTACTAATTAATACCAACTGGTAAAGCCTAATGAAATTCAATGTGTAGCACTATAAAGCAGAGCATACACAAATCTTTGATCATAGATTTGTATATAATGTGCTGTGAAAATGAAATGATTATTAATAAACCAAGAAGAAATATTTTCCTAGTCCAAATATGTCCTATTTATTCTGGCTTTTCCATGTTACTTTAAAATTGTTCATTTTAAAACATTTTAAACATAATTATAGCTAATGCTCTAATGGCAATCAATACATGATTTAAATTATTTTTCTTTTGTCATGTATTCATTTCTTTATAAAACAGAATATGAACAATAGCCATGATGGTCAAAACTGTGCTTTGCCTTCACTCCACATTATGTCCTTAAGCCCTTGATTGTATGCAGTATTAGTTCTCTGGCAAGTTAATAAAAATTTTCTCATTCCTATTTAGCTCTCTATTTATCCTTTATCAATATTATCAATCTTTGATATCAAAAACAACAAATATTCATAAATAAGTGACTAAAGTTTGCTTTCTTGGGTGATCCTGATAAGCAAATTACATGAACAAAGGTTAATGTGAAGTAGAAAGCAAAATTCACATAATTCACTATGCTTTACAGTAAGTTTATCTGTGCTTTCAGTAATAGGAAAAAAGCTTATTTAAAATAACAAGAAAGAAACCAACTTACCTTTTTGCACTCATCTGTTCTTTTAGTTTACTATACATTTCCAGCACTGCATTCAAAAAATAACATTTTAGCATTAAAAATGGAAAAAAAGCACATTTTGAGAGATTAAAATAATTAAAACAGGCGATGATATATTACAAAATCATAGTCTTCACTACATTGAATTAGCTTAATATTTTCTGATAAATATTATATGTTTCAAAGTAAATAAAAATATTTTAATTTTCACATGTTGAATATTTTATAGATAGGTAGATATAGAACATATATATATATATATATATATATATATATATGTATATATATATATTTTTTGAACCTGAAACAGTTGCATATGTTGATACCTATAATTGAGACATTAACCTAGTAAAAATTATAGTATTCAGAAATTTCTAATATTTCTTCCATGAACTGGAATTACAAGTTTGGACTTTAGTTATTTGAGAATTAAATTTTCTTTCTCAACTGAGATTCACTGATTCTGACCCAACATACCAAACATAAAAAGCAACTGTATTATAATTAACCAAACACAAAAACTTACACCAAATCTACAAAGAAAGAAAAAATATCAAAAGTTTATTGCAAAGAGTGATTTACAACAAAGGTAGAAATAAACACAGCATATTGTATGAATATATAAATAAGTAACAAATTCCATCTTTATATACAACTATAATGCATCAATAAATGAGATTGTGTAATTCTGGAGAAAAAAAGAAAAACATAGCAAAGCATCTTTATTAATTTCATTCTTTCTATTAAGGCACAGAAATGCAATTATTCAATAAAATTGTCATAAGATTCAACAAAATGACCTACTATCACCAAGAAGGCTTTACTGCAACCATGTAAATGACCATTTAACCTTAGTAGAATTTGAAAGTGAGTCAGTAAATCATTATTGGCTCATCAAAACAACTCATATTTTCCCTAAACTAGACAACAGTTTTCTTTTCAGATTTGCTATAGTCATACGGCTATTCCTAGGGGTCTACAAATTTACTAAAGAAATTATTTACTTGTTCAAAAAACATCAGACCTGCAATGGTGGCTACAGTGAGCTGCCCTAACTCTGTGACCTCAAAGGACCCTCTGCATTTCTATCATAGCCCCTATAGGCAATATAGTAATTCTCACATTTTCCAACCAAAGTATTGGAATGAACACGTAACATGGGACAGATCCTGCTGCAACAGTATAAACTGGTTTTGAAGTCTCCTGTTTTACCTCAATAATTCATACAAATTTCAGATCTACCTCATTATTTCTACCTTGTTTCCATATAAAAAATTATGCTTTCCTCAAAAATAATCAAATAAAACTAATCCACCAAGAAAATGCATTATTTATGCTACGAATTCTTATATCCTCTCACACTCCTCCAAAACCAAGGAGTCGTTAGGCAACTGTATTATAATTGATGACTTAGTTGTCTTTATTCACATTAGATTATAGTCTAAAGCTGGGACTATGTCATTTTCAACTTTATATCTCCAATACCTACCATAATGCCTGACACACACACAAAAAAAGTAAGTATCATTTATCATTGAATACTTAGAAGGATGGACAGAGGAAAAGAGGTACTGTATTTCACTACATAATTGTTGCACTCTATTTTTTCAGTCCAAAAATTGGTTAATAATCATTCACAGCATAATCATTGCATAGACTAATTCTGTCTGTTATGCTGCTTAAAAGGTAAATGTAATAGCAATGTATTCACCAGTGGCATATGGACGTGCCATTTGTTTTTGCCCACACTAAAAGTCAAGAGCCTAGAATTCTTAGCACTTGTTCATTGTCAGTATATTTCAGAAAGCTGACTCGAGCAATTGGCTTAGAATGCTGCAGTACTGATATATTATCAATACATTTTACATGAGAAGCACTGAGGACAATGTGTCAGATAACAAAATCAATGATAGCAAGCACAGAATCTTCAGATGCAGATAATTAGATTTTGTCAGTTTACGCTTCACAACACTGTAGTAAATTTTCTCAAGTGTAGTATTTTGACTATAATGCACAAATTAATAACAAAAATAAGTTAACTTCTTTATAAAGACCAGAAAATGTTCACTAAACTGGCTAAACTGTCATAAAGAAATAATGTACATCAATTTGTACTATTCAATTTTAACATATATTCTCAAGTAGTTTGTGCAACTTACTCTTGGACCAAAGACAGGTTAGTAATAAATGATTGTAAGTAATACCAGCACAATTTATTATTTTAAAAAGCTTCACATAATGGTCACACCCTACTGTTTTGAAAAAAAGTTGGCATAAAATCTGCAACAATTATACAATGAAATGTGGTCATGCTGGATGTTGCAATTCAGAACACAATATTTACATGAACTTACACATGCTCTCTGGCCTTAAAAGCAGACAGTGACAATAACAACAACTTGACTTCTACTTTGAAGCCTTTATTTCTCTTATGAATAGCTAACTAACAGAAAAAGCTGAGTTCAGCTCTTTCTCATTCCATCAATACCAATTTTTAGGCTTATTATCTAAATTAAAAAGGGACAAAGTATAAATCTTGGGAGGCTGTCTTCATGGCTGTTACGATATATCCAACAGGCAAACATATATTAAACATCATCATAAAGAAATATGTTTCTCAATCCTGAAACCTAACATAGGTATTTTATTTACTCGAAGTTTATGCGTAAATATCGCTGGCCCATCAAAGATTAAACTTAGTAGGCTATCACTGATTCTAAAAAAAGAAAAGCTATTTCTTTAGCCAATAAAATCTGCTGACAGTTTTAACAATATAATTTGTATTCTAAGTTAAATTTACACCATATAAATATTATACAAAACATTCTATTCCCCTGGATGCATAGGTTTAGGCTCCTTCCTAAAAATTAATAAGTAAGTCAAATGAGACAACTTTAGCTTACAATATTAAGAAAAAAATGGCATATACCTGCTTCCTTTTGTTTGAACAGGATGCTTCCAACTTAAAGTTATATTAAGTCCAGGTAAAGAAAATACTGATTAGTTTCTTCAGAATTTATGTGATGTCCCAGTAATATCTGAGCCCTAACAGAGAGACCAGAAACTAAGTCTTTCCAAAATATAGGAGAAAAAGCAAGAAGGGAAAAGTCCTAACACTTTTGATGTTTTCTTACCTTATCAGCAAAATGAGATTGTGAGCAAAACAAAACCAACCTGTTATGTGACAAACAGAAAATGATGGAAAACTAGAAGTAAGAAAATTAGGCAAATTAGGCAAAGATGAGAAAAAGTAATGGGCACTCTCTGCATGGGAAAGTATTCTGAGGGGGGATAAAACATGGACAGGGCAGCGGGCTGTAGTGGACTGATGGGAAAGTAAGCAGAGAGGAAATTGCAAAACTAACAGTTGTTCTAGGAGACTGCTATAACAGATAATCAAACAAGGGCCTTATTATAAAAAAGAAAACCATAGAAATTCATGAAATTGAGTGAAAAAGAGAGGTAATCAAAAGCTTTTTTGCAAGGCAATCACCAAATAATCAAATTCCCATAATAAAGAATGACTATATGCTATTATGAAATTTGTCTATAATATAATGTTTGACTTGGTAAAATGAAACTCACCTGGAAGGCATAACTGCAATTTTTCTACTACAGTTGTAATATTCCTCTGCTGAATTCTACATCGAATAATATCTTCTGTTTGTACTATCACCTTAGAAAAGAAGAAATATACCCATCTTTTAAAAAAACAATTAAATAACACCCACATATATTTTTAAAAATTATCATTTTCTTACCTCTTTTCCAGCATCTTGAAATCTTCGGTTGGTATCAGTAACTTGTACCTTAAAAATAATTTCACCTTAGTTAGACAAATATGCATAAAACTGCCCTGATGTAACTGCTCACCCTTGTAATCAGATCATGCTTCATGAGAAACTTAGAACAAAGAAATGCAAATTCAAATTAACTCTACAGCTTGAACTTGAACTTTTGATTGAAAAGGGCTTTTGTTAACTTCAATTACTTATGACAGTTCTTTTTAACAGATTCTGTGGCAAACTTCTCAAATTTACTCAGGATTTTTGAACTTTACTTGCTTCTCTAAGTCTGTCAAACAATTCAAATCACTGACCCAATTGACCACTGGTCCCTTTTTGATAACTTCAATGAGGTCTATGTGCCATTCACTGTCTGTAGGAAATGGTGATTGCATTTTATGGTAATTAAACATTCATACTTTGCTGAATGCAAACACTGGGTGGTTGATTAACATCAAACACGGAAATCTCAATCCACAGCAACATTTTAATGCTGCAGGTGCAGGCAAAGCTCAACCTCAAATTTTCCCACATATTAAGTGACTCATTAGGTCATCATAGTAAGGAAGCACATTCTGGTTTATTAAAAATCTCATTAATTTCTGAACAAAGATGCTCAGTGACCTCATTGATGCTGTATTTGGTCTCTTGTTATCTGAATATCCTTTATATATAATACATAATAGTTTTCTAATCATAATCTTTGAATTGTCTGCTAAGCACTCTAAATGCAAAGATAAATAGGACAATTCTTATAACTAAATATTTTATATTCTTACTGAAAAAATCCAAGTCTCATTTAATATATAATATTTTTACCATATGACAGAAAATGTAGACCATCTTCCTTTAAAAAATTATAAATTGCTGTTAAATTATTTCAAATTTACAGTATAATTAAATAATTTTGAGAACAAAATCATTTATAGTAAATTTTAAACAATTTTAGGATGTTTTTAAATCAACATTGTATTAATTATCATTTTAAAAATTCTAAAACTGCAAACAGGACCTTACACTGTATGAATGTTTTGAATTCATTTTCCTGGGTGGAAAAAAATCCTATTAAGTCAATGTACTACTTTCTTTAGAAAAAAAGAGATTACTCCTGTCATTAGCATGACAACCGCGTTAACAGCCATAAAGAGCATTCCCAAATACATATACTAATTCAGTTCCTGAAAGCGCATTTAATAGTAACTTACAGATATGTACTATAATAGTTGAGTAATTTAATAAGAACAAAGGAAAACACAATTTTAACATATTTCCTACCTTCAGTTTTTCTGCATCAGTCCTTACTTTAAGGAGTTCTGTAATAGCATCTACAAAACCCTGATGATGAAAATTACACATTTTTTCAATTTCCTTGTCATGATTTCGGATACAAGCATCTAACTTTTCCATAAACTTCTTGTGTGAATTTGGTTGATCATCATACACCGACCTGTATATATATATATAAGAAAACTAAAATTAACTTCCCAGTTCACCAAAATTTATTCTTTATAAGTCCAATTTTTGTAACAACTAGAGATTAAGTCTGAACAAATAAGATGGTATTGTCTTCAATAGAAATAATTTTGGTGAAAATATTTCACTTCTTTTTGAACATGGTAATATTAAAAAACCAAAAACCCTCAAAATATATCACTAGTTATACACAAGTAAAGATCAGAGGCTCAAAAGATAAGTGCCAAATACAAGTCTTATACTAGTGCTCAAAAAAAAAAAAAAAAGCAACAGGGCTAGGGCTGTAGCTCAGTGGTAGAGCATTTACCTAGCGTGTGTGAGGCACTGGGTTCAATCCTCAGCACCACATAAAAAGTAATTAATTAATTAAAAAAGGAATCTACATGTGAATAAGGAATGAAGGAACAAACTCAAGGTATCTATGGCATTTACTATGTGTCAGCCATGTCCTAAGTACTTTGTATATTAACTCTTTCATCCTCACAACAATCCCATAAAGTAGGTATTATTATTATTATTCTTGTTTTGCTTGATGTGTTACAGATTGTGTAACTGCTGTAAACTCAACAATTTGCAAATGATAGCTAGGATATGAATGCTGGCAATCTAGCTCCATTGTTCATATTCTCAAGTACAAGGTCATATTGTAGTCACTACAATATTCTCTAAAGATGGCATCACATGTCTGATGTATCTCAGTTCATACTCATTGCCACTTAGAGGACATCCTCCCCACCATTCACCATGTGGTAAAGAACTAACCTTGGCCCTGGCTCCTGAAATGGAAGTCTTTGATACTCTCTGCCTCTTGGAGGC